>NC_084558.2:34935827-35023327 GCF_033978685.3 Nerophis lumbriciformis | reverse complement strand
CACACAAGGTGTGGTGAAATGTGTCCTCTGCTTTTGACCCATCCCCTTGTTCACCCCCTGGGAGGTGAGGGGAGCAGTGGGCAGCAGCGGTGGCCACGCCCGGGAATCATTTTTGGTGATTTAACCCCCAATTCCAACCCTTGATGCTGAGTGCCAAGCAGGGAGGTAATGGGTGCCATTTTTATAGTCTTTGGTATCAGAGCGGACACTCTAACCACTAGGCCACTGAGTAGGTTGTTTAAGTTTATTGTTTAAGTTATGTCACGTGTTGCAATGCTATGTTGCAATGCGCAGGTACAGAACTATCACATTCCGCAGGGCCCGCCTCAGGAAAAGCCTTATCCCTGCAGCTATAGCCGCCCTTAACAGCAGGCCCGGCCGACCTGTCTGACAAGCCTGTAAATGTGTGTTGCATTGGCGTTGTTAGGCCTATTTTAGGGGGGCTCAAGCCCCCCTAAAATATTCTTAAGCCCCCCTAAATAATTTGGTGTTTTTTGGGTTTTTTTTTACAAATAAATGCCGACATATTCATTATAAAGTGGCCCAAATATGAGTTTAAATAAATAATCATATAACCTGTTATTATTCACTCAGTTTCCCCTCACTTCGTAGCGTAAGGTAGAGAGCCCCTTTCGTGCGTCGGTATCCAATCCATTCCACTTGTTCATATAGAAAATGCCCACATCACTCAAATTCCAGCCCGCATTTTCTCTGCGACCTTGCTTGCGGTCCTGCAGGTGTACGAAGCACATTATCTTCCTTTACAATGAGTGAAGCTGCACAAAACCTTGTGTGTGCAATTGTAAATCATTTATTTTTTAAGTTTTGTGTTTCTTGTAGAATCTATATAAAGTAATATACATAAGCCTATTGTTAAAATAATGAAAAAAACATCATTAAATATATTTGTTTTATTGTATTGTTACATTAATAGCTGTTTTATTATTATAGGATGGCGTGTTAAACATTTAATAGGATTTTCAGAGGGAGGAAAAACCAAGACATTTAATATAAAATGTAAAATGAATAAATACATAAAAAGAAAAAGAAAATATATGGTTAAAAGCCATCGTCCCGGGGAGCATTTCATTTCGTCCCGTGCATTTTTTTAAAATAATAATAATAACAATGAATAATATCTAAGTCTTTGTTAGCCGTTTGTGAAGTTTTGTGCTCGTGCGTAACATTCGCTCGCATCCTGTGCATCTCCTGGGGGCAAAGCCCCCCCTGTCCTTAAAAGCTAGTGACGCCCCTGGTGTGTTGGTCATGTATGATGTCTTTTTGTTATTTTTTTTGTGATGTGTAGTGTCTATTATTTAAATGTACGGCAGTGACAATGAATTTCCCCAAGGGGACCAATAAATCTAAATCTAAATCTAATGTTATGCTATGCTAAGCAATATGATACTATGCGATGTGATTTGATATTTTATGTTAAGTTATGCGATGGGATCTGGGGTTATGCTATGCAGTGCTATGTAATGTGATGCCAAGCTATGCTATGCTCTGCTATGCTATGTTAATTCCTGTTTTATTTGTTATCTTAAGCCAGTGTTTTTCAACCACTGGTTTGTGTGCTGATATGATCTAATTTCACCTATTTGGGTTAAAAATATTTTTTGCAAACCGGTAATTATAGTCTGCAAATGATGTGTTGTTGTTGAGGGTCGGTGCTGTCTAGAGCTCGGCAGAGTAACCGTGTAATACTCTTCCATATCAGTAGGTGGCAGCCGGTAGCTAATTGCTTTGTAGATGTCGGAAACAGCAGGAGGCAGCGTGCAGGTAAAAAGGTGTCTAATGCTTAAACCAAAAATAAACAAAATGTGAGTGCCCCTAAGAAAAGGCATTGAAGCTTAGGGAAGGCCATGCAGAATGAAACTAAAACTGAACTGGCTACAAAGTAAACAAAAACAGAATGCTGGACGACAGCAAAGACTTACTGGGGAGCAAAGACTTACTGTGGAGCAAAGACGGCGTCCACAAAGTACATCCGAACATGACACGACAATCAACAATGTCCCCACAAAGAAGGATAAAAACAACTGAAATATTCTTGATTGCTAAAACAAAGCAGATGCGGGAAATATCGCTTAAAGGAAGACATTAAACTGCTACAGGAAATTAGCAAAAAAGAGAAAAAGCCACCAAAATAGGAGCGCAAGACAAGAACTAAGACACTACACACAGGAAAACAGCAATAAACTCAAAATAAGTCAGGGGGTGATGTGACAGGTCGTGACAGTACACCTACTTTGAGACAAGAGCTATAGTGATGCATGCTTGGTTATGCTGTAAAGTCATATCCAACAATTGCGACAACGACTTTTCACTGTTAACTGAATGTCGTTTTTTAATGAGTTCTGCTGGTGGTGTGCCTCCGGATTTTTTTCAACGCAAAAAATGTGCCTTGGCTCAAAAAAGGTTGAAAAACCCTGTCTTAAGGTATATAACGTGATACGCTGCTATGCTATGCTATGCAAAACACTGTTAGGCTATGTCCTAGGTGTCAAAGTCAAGGCCCGCGGGCCAAATCCGGCCGGCGAATGAATTATCTATGGCCCCCGGGATGATATTTGATTAGTATTAGAACCGGCCCGCAGCCCACAGCCGCCTGCTGCTATTTTGCAAGCATTACTACTCCATTCCCCACAATGCAACGGTAGCCCGCGAACTCACTGCAGTGGGCCTCGGCTTCATAAGTTATCAGCATTCAGGGCAGACGTCAACTTTCAGCGACCCCCCTCCCCAATAATGGTCTAAACGGAAGGTGGACGGTGAGAACAGGGCTTTCAAGCCAGGTGGGAGGCAGAGTACATGTTCACGGAGGTAAAAGGCAAACCTGTGTGGAGAAAGTGTGGCTGTAATGAAAGAATATAATCGAAGAAGGCACTATGAAACGTCTAAGAAACACAAAGACAAGAATATGGATACGGAACAAAAGCTACAGAAGGTGGAAGAATTAAAACAAGGTCTTAAATCCCGGCAAGCTCTGTGTTCACTAAAGCCACATCACAAAGCTATGGTGTTTGTAGAAGTTGCTTCCTAGCAGTTCCACTGTAGACACGGCACAGGAGGCAAGCGTGCAGTTTTAACAAAGTTTTATTGGGCATAGATTGTTTGTCAAAGTCTTTCTCCAGTAGAACGTGACTTTTCAGTCACGTCCGTATCCTCTCTCCTCCCCTGCTTTCGGCCGCTTACTGTTAGACAACAGATGATTAGATTAATGTCATGAGCCGTGGTCTGGATCATGTTTTTGTGTTTTCTGTTAGTTTTGGACTCATTTTGTTATTGCTTGTGCACCTGTGAGTTTGTTTCGTCACCATGGTTACTTATTATTTTCACCTGCCGCTTGTGCTCCCGACACGCACCTGTTTGCCATCTGTTTGCCTGCTTTTCTGTTCACTCGTCCTGTCCTCCTTGTTTGCGGTAAGCTACAATCACGTTGGTTTTATTTTCATGTTCCAGAGTCCTGTGCTAAGTTTAGCCTTAGCTTCCCGTGCGTTCGGCACGCTTTTCTTTTGCTTGTTTTCTGTTTTTTATGTAAATAAATCACCTCATACCTTCACGTTTTTGTCCGGAGTGTCCGTGTTGCACTGAAGGAACGATCCCGCATCAATATGCGACCCCTACGTGACAATTAACACGTACCCCCTGTGAAATCTAATCCCCTGTCAGCACCATGGACAGAGGTGATTACCTTTGCCCCTGCAGGCGCGCTGGCCACACCTCCCCCCACAGTGTTGTTTTGATAACTGACACCATGTTTAATTATAATTGTAATATTTGAATGATGATAAATGAATGTGTTGTGGCAGTATGTGGAGAAAATCGGTTGCTTTTCCAAACATTTTTAATAAACTGCCAGCGTTAGAATGCTAAACAGGAAGTGCTTAAAGTTTAATGGCTTTGTAAAAACACTGGGACAAAGTCTTTTTGAAACTGCTCCAATTTTTTTTCCTTTAGAGTTTTTAACTTACGTCAAGTGTTTTGCCAAGAGGATTATTTGTAGTATGCACATTTTCATAACGTACTTGTTCTAACCTACTCAGTGGCCTAGTGGTTAGAGCAGGGGTCGGCAACCCAAAATGTTGAAAGAGCCATATTGGACCAAAAATACAAAAACAAATCTGTCTGGAGCCGCAAAAAATTAAAAGCCATATTACATACAGACAGTGTGTCATGAGATATAAATTGAATTAAGAGGACTTAAAGGAAACTAAATGAGCTCAAATATACCTACAAACGAGGCATAATGATGCAATATGTACATATAGCTAGCCTAAATAGCATGTTAGCATCGATTAGCTTGCAGTCGTGCAGTGACCAAATATGTCCGATTAGCACTCCAACAAGTCAATAACATCAACAAAACTCACCTTTCATGCACAACCTTAAAAGTTTGGTGGACAAAATGAGACAGAAAAAGAAGTGGCATAAAACACGTCCTAGAAAGTCGGAGAAAGTTATACATGTAAACAAACTATGGTGAGTTCAAGAACCGCCAAAATTAGTAGGACAAAACGGCGCTCGCCAAATACTCGAATCAGTGAAGCATGTTTAATATAAACAGTGTGCTTTATAACAATTAGGGAGGTTTGTATCACGTTTGGCCTCCTAGATAAACCATATTAAAACAAAAATAGATTTTTTTTCCCCTCATCTTTTTTCATTTTTCATACATTTTTGAAAAAGCTCTAGAGAGCCACTAGGGCGGAACTAAAGAGCCGCATGCGGCTCTAGAGCCGTGGGTTGCCGACCCCTGGGTTAGAGTGTCCGCACTGAGATCGGTAGGTTGTGGGTTCAAACCCCGGCCTATAAAAAATGGGACTCATTGCCTCCCTGCTTGGCACTCAGCATCAAGGGTTGGAATTGGGGGTTAAATCACCAAAAATGATTCCCGGGCGCGGCACCGCTGCTGCCCACTGCTCCCCTCACCTCCCAGGGGGTGATCAAGGGGATGGGTCAAATGCAGAGGACAAATTTCACCACACCTAGTGTGTGTGTGACAATCATTGGTACTTTAACTTTATCTTTGGACAAAGTGAGACAAAGAAAATAATCAAAAGTTGTTTTAATTTTTAAGTTATTATACCATGATTTTACCAGTCCGGCCCGCGTGGCAATAGATTTTCCTTCATGTGACACTTGAGCTAAAATGAGTTTGACACCCCTGGGCTATTTTATATTATGTTATGTTATGTAATGCGATGCAAGGTCATGCTATACTATGCAATGTTATGCAATGTTATGCTTTGTGATGCGATGCAGCATTACATTGTGCAGTGTTATTTTGTATTATTTATCATATTAAGCCATGCTATGTAATGCAATGCAATGGTTATGTTATGCTTTGCCATGGCCTCACTCCTAAGAGGAGTTCAATGGTGTTATATTCAGCGGCTGTTTCCTACAAATAAGGACTGCGCTGAAACGTCGTATCAGTAACAAGCCCGCTGCTCTTCTTCTCTGAGCTGCCTTTCTATAATCTACATAAATGCTATCACTACCTTAAGGGAGCACTTACATGCAAACATAAGATAATTTACTTTGAAATTAATAATTAACATTCCTAGAGCTCGCGCGTTGCTCAGCCCTGAGGTAAGGAGGCAAAGAGGCTGAATTCATTCCACCTCCGAAAGCTTAAACTGCCCTTAACATTCATTCATATTGCACACCATGTTCTTCCTTTTCCTTCCCTCTTAAGGGCCTTGCAACCCCCAAATTGGCTGGCCCAGTGGCACTGCGGCGTCAGGGTGGATTCCAATAAGAAGCTAGTGGGCTTTATCGGGGCGGTCCCTGCAGATGTGCATATATACGACACGTGAGTAGCTCATTTTTATTACTGTAGGGCTGGGCAAAGTGTAGCACACAGGCCATCACTTACAAAATTGTATTTATTACATTTATTTTTCTTGCTTTATTATTCAGTTCCAATTTTTTTATAGCATCACTCAATACCATACTGACCCAAATAGAAGACGTAAACCACGTCTTCCTTAGCAACCTGTCACCCACTTTGCCTTTCACTTTGTGCGGCATTGAAAATAGGGGTTGTCTTGTATTCTATTTCGACAAATACAAAGTAAAGCAAAACATTGAAATTGCATTATACAAAATGAAGTTGGCACGTTGTGTAAAATGGTAAATAAAAACAGAATACAACAATTTGCAAATCCTTTTCAACCTATATTCAATTGAATGGACTGCAAAGACAAGATACTTAACAATCCAACTGGTGAACTTTGTTATTTTTTGCAAATATTAGCTCATTTAGAATTTGATGCCTGCAACGTGTTTAGAAAAAAGCTGGCACAAGTGGCAAAAAAGACCGAGAAAGTTGAGGAATGCTCATCAAACGCTTATTTGGAACATCCCACGGGTGAACAGGATAATTGGGAACAGGTGGGTGCCATGATTGTGAATGACTGAGCATTTCATGGAAGCTGCTTTTATACCCAAACAAGGATGGGGCGAGGGTCACCACTTTGTCAACAAATACGTGACCAACAGGTTAAGAACAACATTTCTCAACGAGCTATTGCAAGGGATTTAGGGATTTCACCATCTACGGTCCGTAATATAATCAAAAGGTTCAGAGAATCTGGAGAAATCACTACACGTAAGCGGCAAGGCCAAAAACCAACATTGAATGCCCGTGACCTTCGATCCCTCAGGCGGTACTGCATTAAAAACCGACATAGGTGTGTAAAGGCTATCACCACATGGGCTTGGGAAAACTTCAGAAAACCACTGTCAGTAACTACAGTTTGTCGCTACATCTCTAAGTGCAAGTTAAAACTTTACTGTACTTTATCAACAACACCCTTGAAAAGTGTTCTGTGGTCTGACGAGTCCACATTTTAAATTGTTTTTGGAAACTGTGGATGTCGTGTCATCCGGACCATAGAGGAAAAGAACCATCCGGACTGTTATAGGGGCAAAGTTGAAAAGCCAGCATCTGTGATGGTATGGGGGTGTATTAGTGCCCAAGGCATGGGTAACTTACACATCTGTGAAGGCACTATTAATGCTGAAAGGTACATACAGGTTTTGGAGCAACATACCGTATGTTGCCATCCAAGCAACGTATTTTTCATGGACACCCCTGCTTATTTCAGCAAGACAATGCCAAGCCACATCCTGCATGTGTTACAACAGCGTGGCTTCGTAGTAAAAGAGTGCGGGTACTAGACTGGCCTGACTGTAGTCCAGACCTGTCTCCCATTGAAAATGTGTGGCGCATTATGAAGCGTCAAATACGACAACGGAGACCCCGAACTGTTGAACAACTTAAGCTGTACATCAAGCAAGAATGAGAAAGAATTCCACCAGAAACGTTTCAAATATTGGTCTCCTCAGTTCCCAAACTTTTACTGAGTGTTGTTAAAAGGAAAGGTCATGTAAGACAGTGGTAAAAATGCCCCTGAGTCAACCTTTTTGCAATGTGTTGCTGCCATTAAATTCTAAGTTAATGATTATTTGCAAAAAACGACATGCCTCAATTAATTGTCGTGTCAAAGAAAAAAGATATACCTCAATTCATTTTTTTTTTTCATTTTCCTATGAAAAAAACCCATACATAGATCAACCCCAAATGTTACCCACTTCTTACCCTCTTTCCTTAAATAGTGCCCCACACTTAAATAAACACCTGGCCTCAATCAGTCACCACAAGAACAAATAAATTCCTCTACAACACTGTTTTTTTCATTTTCTTAAAAAAAACATTTTGGCCCTTTTTAGCTCAAAAGTCAACCACCCTTATCATATATCCTTAAATAGTGGCCTCCAATCTGTTAAATGCCATGCCTCAATTAATTGTCGCGTCATCAAAGAAAAAAGATATACCGCTATTCATTTATTTTTTTGGCACTTTTCTGTGAAAAAAAACAACATGCATCGTTCAACCCCAAATGTTACCCACTTCTTACCCTCTATCCTTAACTAGTGCCCCCAACTTTAATAGACACCTGGCCTCAATTAGTCACCACAAGAACAAATAAATGCCTCTACAACAGTTTTTTTTCCATTTTCTTAAAAAAAAACACATTTTGGGTTTTTTAGCTCAAAAGTCAACCACCCTTATCATATATCTTTAAATAGTGGCCTCCAATCTGTTAATTGCCATGCCTCAATTAATTGTCGCGTCAACAAAGAAAAAAGATATACCTCTATTAATTTTTTAATTTTTTTATGAAAAAACCCATACATAGTTCAACCCCAAATGTTACTCACTTCTTACCCTCTATCCTTAAATAGTGCCCCCCACTTAAATAAACACCTGGC
Source organism: Nerophis lumbriciformis (assembly GCF_033978685.3). NCBI lineage: Eukaryota > Metazoa > Chordata > Actinopteri > Syngnathiformes > Syngnathidae > Nerophis > Nerophis lumbriciformis. Next base: position 35,015,041 of record NC_084558.2, on the reverse strand, counting down.
CTCAATTAGTCACCACAAGAACAAATAAATTCCTCTACAACAATGTTTTTTTTCATTTTCTTCAAAAAAAACATTTTGGCCCTTTTTAGCTCAAAAGTCAACCACCCTTATAATTTTTCCTAAATAGTGGCCTCCAATCTGTTAAACACCATGCCTCAATTAATTGTTGCATCAACAAAGAAAAAGTATTAACATCAATTCTTTTTTTTTTTTTTTTTTTTTTTTTCATTTTTCTATGAAAAAAACCCATACATAGTTCAACCCCAAATGTTACTCACTTCTTACCCTCTATCCTTAAATAGTGCCCCCCACTTAAATAAACACCTGGCCTCAATTAGTCATCACAAAAACAAATAAATTCCTTTACAACACTGCTTTTTTCATTTTCTTAAAAAAATACAATTTTGGCCCTTTTAGCTCAAAAGTCAACCACTCTTATCATTTATCCTTAAATAGTGGCCTCCAATCTGTTAAATGCCATGCCTCAATTAATTATCGTGTCAACAAAGAAAAAAGATATACCTCTATTAATTTTTTTATTTTTCTATGAAAAAACCCCATACATAATTCAACCCCAAATGTTACCCACTTCATACCCTCTATCCTTAAATAGTGCCCCCACTTGAATAAACCCCTGACCTCAATTAGTCACCACAAGAACAAATAAATTCCTCTACAACACTGTTTTTTTCATTTTCTTAAAAAAATACAATTTTGGCACTTTTAAGTCAAAAGTCAACCACTCTTATCATTTATCCTTAAATAGTGGCCTCCAATCTGTTAAACGCCATGCCTTAATTAATTATCGCGTCAACAAAGAAAAACGATATACCTCTATTCATTTTTTTAATTTTTCTATGAAAAAAACCCATACATAGTTCAACCCCAAATGTTACCCACTTCTTACCCTCTATCCTTAAATAGTGCCCCCCACTTAAATAAACACCTGGCCTCAATTAGTCATCACAAAAACAAATAAATTTCTTTACAACACTGTTTTTTTCATTTTCTTAAAAAAATACAATTTTGGCCCTTTTAGCTCAAAAGTCAACCACTCTTATCCTTTATCCTTAAATAGTGGCCTCCAATCTGTTAAACGCCACGCCTCAATTAATTATCGCGTCAACAAATAAAAAAGATATACCTCTGATAATTTATTTTTTTTCTATGAAAAAAAAAAATACATAGTTCAACCCCAAATGTTACCCACTTCTTACCCTCTATCCTTAAATAGTGCCCCCCACTTAAATAAACACCTGGCCTCAATTAGTCATCACAAAAACAAATACATTCCTCTACAACACAGTTTTTTTCATTTTCTTAAAAAAATACAATTTTGGCCCTTTTAGCTCAAAAGTCAACCACTCTTATCATTTATCCTTAAATAGTGGCCTCCAATCTGTTAAATGCCATGCCTCAATTAATTATCGTGTCAACAAAGAAAAAAGATATACCTCTATTAATTTTTTTCATTTTTCTATGAAAAAAACCCATACATAGTTCAACCCCAAATGTTACTCACTTCTTACCCTCTATCCTTAAATAGTGCCCCCCACTTAAATAAACACCTGGCCTCAATTAGTCATCACAAAAACAAATAAATTCCTTTACAACACTGCTTTTTTCATTTTCTTAAAAAAATACAATTTTGGCCCTTTTAGCTCAAAAGTCAACCACTCTTATCATTTATCCTTAAATAGTGGCCTCCAATCTGTTAAATGCCATGCCTCAATTAATTATCGTGTCAACAAAGAAAAAAGATATACCTCTATTAATTTTTTTATTTTTCTATGAAAAAACCCCATACATAATTCAACCCCAAATGTTACCCACTTCATACCCTCTATCCTTAAATAGTGCCCCCACTTGAATAAACCCCTGACCTCAATTAGTCACCACAAGAACAAATAAATTCCTCTACAACACTGTTTTTTTCATTTTCTTAAAAAAATACAATTTTGGCACTTTTAAGTCAAAAGTCAACCACTCTTATCATTTATCCTTAAATAGTGGCCTCCAATCTGTTAAACGCCATGCCTTAATTAATTATCGCGTCAACAAAGAAAAACGATATACCTCTATTCATTTTTTTAATTTTTCTATGAAAAAAACCCATACATAGTTCAACCCCAAATGTTACCCACTTCTTACCCTCTATCCTTAAATAGTGCCCCGCACTTAAATAAACACCTGGCCTCAATTAGTCATCACAAAAACAAATAAATTTCTTTACAACACTGTTTTTTTCATTTTCTTAAAAAAATACAATTTTGGCCCTTTTAGCTCAAAAGTCAACCACTCTTATCCTTTATCCTTAAATAGTGGCCTCCAATCTGTTAAACGCCACGCCTCAATTAATTATCGCGTCAACAAATAAAAAAGATATACCTCTGATAATTTATTTTTTTTCTATGAAAAAAAAAAATACATAGTTCAACCCCAAATGTTACCCACTTCTTACCCTCTATCCTTAAATAGTGCCCCCCACTTAAATAAACACCTGGCCTCAATTAGTAATCACAAAAACAAATACATTCCTCTACAACACAGTTTTTTTCATTTTCTTAAAAAAATACAATTTTGGCCCTTTTAGCTCAAAAGTCAACCACTCTTATCATTTATCCTTAAATAGTGGCCTCCAATCTGTTAAATGCCATGCCTCAATTAATTATCGCGTCAACAAAGAAAAAAGATATACCGCTATTCATTTTTTAGTTTTTCTGTGAAAAAACCCATACATAGTTCAACCCCAAAAGTTATCCACTTCTTACCCTCTATTCTTAAATAGTGCCCCCCCCCCACTTAAATAAACACCTCGCCCCAATTAGTCATCATAAAAACAAATAAATTCCTTTACAACACTGTTTTTTTCATTTTCTTAAAACAATACAATTTTGACCCTTTTAGCTCAAAAGTCAACCACTCTTATCCTTTATCCTTAAATAGTGGCCTCCAATCTGTTAAATGCCATGCCTCAATTAATTATCGCGTCAACAAAGAAAAAAGATATACCGCTATTATTTTTTTTATTTTTCTATGAAAAAACCCCATACATAGTTCAACCCCAAATGTTACCCACTTCTTACCCTCTATCCTTAAATAGTGCACCCCACTTAAATTAACACCTAGCCTCAATTAGTCATCACAAGAACAAATAAATTCCTCTACAACACTGTTTTTTTCATTTTCTTGAAAAAATAAAATTTTGGCCCTTTTAGCTCAAAAGTCAACCACTCTTATCATTTATCCTTAAATAGTGGCCTCCAATCTGTTAAACGCCATGCCTCAATTAATTATTGAGTCAACAAATAAAAAAGATATACCGCTATTCATTTTTTTTTTCTATGAAAAAAATACTACATAGTTCAACCCCAAAGGTTACCCAGTTCTTACCCTCTATCCTTAAATAGTGCCCCCCCCCCCCCCCCCACTTAAATAAACACCCGGCCTCAATTAGTCATCACAAAAACAAATAAATTCCTCTACAACACTGTTTTTTTCATTTTTTTTAAAAGAAACATTTTGGCCCTTTTAGCTCAAAAGTCAACCACTCTTATCATTTATCCTTAAATAGTGGCCTCCAATCTGTTAAACGCCATGCCTCAATTAATTGTCCCGTCAACAAAGAAAAAAGATATACCTCTATTCATTTTTTTTTTATATGAAAAAAAAAACATACATAGTTCAACCCCAAATGTTACCCACTTCTTACCCTCTATCCTTAAATAGTGCCCCCCACTTAAATAAACACCTGGCCTCAATTAGTCACCACAGATAAATAAATACCTTTCCAAAACATGTTTTTGCCATTTTCTTAAAAAAAAAAAAAAAAAAGACAATGTGGCCCTTAAGCTCAAAAGTCAACCCTCCTTACAATGTGTCCTTAAATAGTGGCCTCCATTCTGTTAGACACCATGCCTCTTAGTGGACACTTTAACAAACAAACAAATGCATCCCTCTATAAATGTGTTTTCATTTGTCTTAAAGGAAAAAAAGCAAACGTGGCTCTTTAGTCCAAATGTTTACTCATCGCATACCCCTTAAATAGTGGGCACCATACCTCAATTAGCGGGCACTTCAACGAACAAAAAATAAATGCTTTCAAGAAATGTTTTAATTGGTTTAAAATAAAAAAAGATGGCTCTCAAGTCCAAAAGTTTACCCACCCTGTATCCTTAAATCGTCGCCTGCGCTCTAATATACACAACACTTAAATAAATGGGTACTCAACAAATAAATGTCTGTATACATTTTCCTTCATACTAAAAAAAACTAACCAAGCTGACCCTCAAACCAGAGAATTTACTCTCCCCTGCCAAGATTATTTAAATAGTACCCTCCTCTCTAATACACACCATGCCTCAATTGGTGTCTAATTGGACGTATCAAATAAATGCCAGCCGTTATAAAGCATGTGAGCTGTAAGAGCAGTTTGTCAGAGAGCGTCTGTGCGAGTGCTGCGTGTCTTGTCTGCAGGGAGAAGCGGACGGCGCAGATCAAATTTCTGTGCGTTCACAAGAAGCTGCGCCTGAAGCGAATGACCCCGGTTCTGATCCGGGAGCTTGCCAGACGTGTCCAACAGCAGGGTGTGGGCCAGGCGGTGTACACAGCTGCCATAGTGCTGCCCACACCGCTCAGCTCATGCAGGTACCATTCATTCACCTTTGGATTTCAAAGGCACAGCAACTCCAACAAGATGACTCCTGGAGAATGTTAAGAATAATGAGGACTCCTCGTTGTGATCTTTGCCTCCGCCAGCTGGTCAGGAGGTTCATGTGTGCACTAGGGTTGTACGGTATACCGGTATTAGTATAGTACCACGATACTAATGAATCATTTTCGGTACGATACCGTCTCTGAAACGTACCGGGCCCCCACACCTCCGTCGTTGTCACGAGGAGCATGTTCGGCAGTGCACAATCACAGAGTACTTACAAGCAGACACAGTGTGTAGACAGAAAAGGGAGAACGGACACAATTTGGCTTTAAAAACTGTCTGCAGTGTTTTAGCTCCTTCTAAATCACTAATCCTGGTCTCCATGGCGACAAATAAAGTACGTTTCTTAACATGCTTCACTACACACCGTAGCTCACCGGCATCAAAATGTAAACAAACGCCATGGCTGGATCTACACCTAACATCCACTGTAATGATACCAAGTACAGGCACGTATCTAGTCGATATATGATTACGTCGATATTTTTTGGCATCACATCTTCTTTGTTTGTTATGTTTATAAACTCAGGAAATATGTCCCTGGACACATGAGGACTTTGAATATGACCAATGTATGATATAGACATAATATAATATAATATATCAGTATATATAATATACTGTACATATATTAAGTAAATATTACGTATATATGTTATATTTTATATCGCTATGTTTAGTCTATTTATACCTGCATTGTCCTTTCCATCCTTACACTTTCCATCATTGTAACTGAGCTACTGTGTGGAACAACTTCCCTTGTGGCTCATTGAAGTTTGTCTAAGTCTAAGTCTAAGTCTATGTATGATCCTGTAACTACTCGGTATCGGATTGATACCCAAATTTGTGGTATCATCCAAAACTAATGTAAAGTATCCAAACAACAGAAAAATAAATGATTATTACATTTTAACAGAAGTGTTGACAGAACATGTTAAAGAGAAAGTAAGCGGATATTAACAGTAAATGAACAAGTAGATTAATAATTCATTTTCTACCACTTGTCCTTAATAATGTTGACAAAATAGAATGATAAATGACACAATATGTTACTGCATACATCAGCAGGTAAATTAGGAGCCTTTGTTTGTTTACTTACTACTAAAAGACAAGTTGTCTAGTATATTCACTATTTTATTTAAGGAATTAACTGCAATAATAAACATATGTTTAATGTACCCTAACATTTTTTTGTTAAAATAAAGCCAATAATGCAATTTTTTTGTGGTACTCTTTATTTAGGCAAGGCAAGGCAACTTTATTTAAATAGCACGTTTACAACAATTTTTAAATTGGACCAAAGTGCTTTACAGGTTAAAAAGCATAGAGCAAAAACAAAACAAAAACAAACAAAGAACATAAACAATGAATGAGCTAAACAAGATAGTGCAAAAGCAATACGGTAAAAGGGTTCGGATAAAAAGTAAAATAGCAAAATAAAAATAATGAAATAATAAAAGTGCGACAAATTGAAATAAAAAAAAAAAAAAAAAATATATATATATATATATATATATATATATATATATATATATATATATATATATATATATATATATATATATATATTAGATTATTAATAATTAATAAATTATTTGAAAAATACCGAAAAGTACTGAAATCATTTTTGTACCGGTACCAAAATATTGGTATCGTTACAACACTAGTGTGCACTTACTTATCTTTTTGCTTATAAATGTGGTCATTCATTAAGTCCAAAAATAAATGCAATCCCACTTTTGTTTGTACCTTTTAGCAAAAAAAATCAACATATTGTATTTACATACTGTAAGTACTTTATACACTGTAGTATAGTATTCAGTGATTCAGTTGCTATATGCTAGGATGTTATACCATACCATGTAATGCTGTGTTATAATATTTAATGCTGTGTTGTGTTATGCATTGCTGTGTTGTCTCACTGTGACTGTGTGGCCTGTGACGCCCCTGCTTATTTCAGCAAGACAATGCCAAGCCACATTCTGCATGTTTACAACAGCGTGGCTTCGTAGTAAAAGAGTGCGGGTACTAGACTGGCCTGGCTGTAGTCCAGATCTGTCTGCGATTGAAAATGTGTGGCGCATCAGAACCGGGGTCACCTGGGGATAGGTTGATTGGCAACACTAAATTGGCTAGTGAGTAAATGTGAATGTTGTCTGTCTATCTGTGTTGGCCCTGCAATGAGGTGGAGACTTGTCCAGGGTGTACCCCACCTTCCGCCTGTGTGCAGCTGGGATAGGCTCCAGCACCCCTCGCGGTAGAAAATGGATGGATGTTCTGATACTTATATTGTGTTATGTTAATTATGCTACTATGAAATGTGATGTGCATGTTAAAAGTTAAAAAGTTAAAGTACCAATGATTGTCACACACACACTAGGTGTGGCGAAATTATTCTCTGCATTTGACACATCACCCTTGATCACCCCCTGGGAGGTGAGGGGAGCAGTGAGCAGCAGCAGTGGCCGCGCCCGGGAATAATTTTTGGTGATTTAACCCCCAATTCCAACCCTTGATGCTGAGTGCCAAGCAGGGAGATAATGGGTCCCATTTATTATAGTCTTTGGTATGACTCTGCCGGGGTTTGAACTCACGACCTACCGATCTCAGGGCGGACATACTATGCTATGCAACATTATGCAATGCAATGCAATGCAATACTATGCTATTGCATAAGACACAAGAGCTACAGTAACAGGTAGTGGTGTATTGCATTATATGACGAGCTTGCTTGTATTGTATTAATAGCAGTTGTGTCCTACAAATTAATAATTCAGCTTGTGGCATCGACCCCTGAACCTGCGCAAACTGATGGAGGTGCAGTATCCGGGCCTAAGGCGGGACATGCCTCTGCAGAGAGCCCTCAAAGTCAACCGCCTCCCTGAGGTTGGTGTATGCTGCCATCTAAAGGCAGACCCATGTATTTTTTTATTTTTAAATTTTTTTACACTTTTCATTGACCTGACTCCTTAAATATGTGTCAAAGATGACAAAGACACCAGGTTTGCGACCGATGAACAAAGCCGATGTTGTGAGGACGCACGCTCTTCTGCAGGCAAACCTCAGCAAGTTCCACCTCAGGCCCAGCTGGTCCCTGCAGGAAGCGGAGCACTGGCTCTTGCCGAGGGAGGGTGTGGTTGACACCTACGTGGTGGAGGTCAGACTACTACTACTTCTTTATTTCCTAAGAACACACTCTCGCCTGTCCTTGCATGCTTTATCGGTATACTCTGCACACACAGGGTAATGATGGTGCACTGACAGATGTGGTGAGCTTCTATCGAGTCTCCTCCAAGGTGTTGAATCATCCGGTCCACACGGGCCTCAGTATGGCTCACCTGTTCTACGTCGCATCAGACGGCTGTGCAGACTTGACTGAGCTCATAGAGGACACGTTGGTCTTGGCCAAATTTGTGAGTAAAAGAATCAAGCCGCATTATCTGATGAAAATGTCATGATCCGTTGCCCGGATGATGTTTTGTTTGGTTTGACTCCCTTAGTTCTGTTTTGAGCACCCCAAGGTTTTTACCTTTTAGTTGCCATGACTGGAGATTGTTTTCACCTGCCTCTGATTAGCGTTCGGGACGCTCACCTGCTCCTGGGCACTAATCAGAGAGCTACTTATTTCCTGCTTCCGGGACGCGACAATGTACACCCCTCGCTACCCCCAATGCCCCCCACGTTAACCCCGCCCCCCCAACCCTGCCCACCTCAACCTCCTCATGCTCTTTCAGGGAGAGCATGTCCCAAATTCCAAGCTGCTATTTTGAGGCATGTTAAAAAAAAAAAAGCACTTTGTGACTTCAATAATAAATATGGCAGTGCCATGTTGGCATTTCTTTCCATAATTTGAATTGATTTATCTTGGAAAACCTTGTTACATTGTTTAATGCATCCAGCGAGGCATCACAACAAAATTAGGCATAATAATGTGTTAATTACACGACTGTATATATCGGTATCGGTTGATATCGGAATCGGTAATTAAGAGTTGGACAATATCGGAATATCGGATATCGGCAAAAAAGACATTATCGGACATCTCTACTGTTTACCTTTTGATTCCTGTGCTAAGTTTTGCCTTAGCTCCCCGTGCTTGCGGCATGTTTTCTTGTATTTTTGCATGATTTATGAGAATAAATCATCGTCTTACCTGCACCTTGCCTCCGGAGTTCCTGCTACATCTTGGGAGAGCGATCCGCGCCTAAACATGCGACCCAAGCGTAACAGAAAATGCTAGTAGGAGCACCTGTCAGTATGTTGCCACACTGTAACCACAACAATTAAACTATTAAATGTTAAATGTAATAAATAATACAAATAAATAATCGTAGGTATATTTTAAAAATGAAGTGATATATTATAATTTATTGTATCATTATTATCTACACTGCATTTATATACATAATATATATATATATATATATATATATATATATATATAATTGTATGTGTATTGTTATCTATATTATTTATTCCGCTATCCTAGTCGCTGCCAAAGTGTCGTTGGGCAAGACACTTTACACAAAAGCACTTTGAATCTTTAAAAAAAAGCGTTATATAGATGTAATTCACTTCCCTTCACTCTCACACAGTATGTGGAACTGTTTGCACGTCCTTTTCAAACATGCTGAATAAAAGGCAAAGTGGTGCTTGCGAAACGATGAGTGTTGATAAATCACATTGCGTGTTCTGTTTGTTATATTTGCATTTGGTCATGCCAGTGTTGTGGGCGTTTTGAGGGTTAGCATCAATTATGCGTATTAATGAAGAGAGCGACGCAAAGTGGCTTGCACGCCTTATTCTGCTAACTTAACGCAATCCACTTAACACATGTTTAGTGGATCAGCTTTGCATGTGCTATCTTGTGTGAACGTATTTTGGTACATGCAAACCTTTCATTTATTAGCCACATTCTGTTTAATTTTTGACCTGCATTTTACTTGTATTTTCCGCACCATAAGGCGCCCTGGGTTAAAAGCCGCGCCTTCAATGAACGGCATATTTCAAAACTTTGTCCACCTATAAGCCGCCCGGTGTTGTAAGCCGCATCTAACTGCGCTAAAGGAATGTCAAAAAAAACAGTCAGATAGGTCAGTCAAACTTTAATAATATATTAAAAACCAGCGTTCTAACAACTCTGTTCACTCCCAAAATGTACGCAAATGTGCAATCACAAACATAGTAAAATTCAAAATAGTGCAGAGCAATAGCAACATAATGTTGCTCGAACGTTAATGTCACAACACACAAAATAAACATAACGCTCACTTTCTGAAGTTATTCTTCATTCATAAATCCCTCGAATTATTCTCCTTCGTTGTCCGAATTCAAAAGATGGGCGAATGTGGGATCCAAAATGTCGTCTGGCGCTGTCTCCCTGTCTTGGTGAACGTCACGTTCTGTCATCCACTGTTCCCACGCAGTTAGCAGTCTAGCTTCGAATGCCCTGTTGACACCAATATCTAGCGGCTGGAGGTCTTTTGTCAATCCACCCGGAATGACGGCGAGTATTGAATTAAGCGCGTAAGCGTGTCTCTTAATGTGATGTTATGAGCTAGCAAATATAACAACCACACTACCCAGCATGCAACGATAGTGACGAGCATGCGCGGTAGCCCAGAGAAGCGTTGTTGTATGCTGGGAGTTAGAATGTGGTTATGAGCACGCTGTGAGTAAACGTTGAGAACTCAGTTAACACGCCTCGTCTGCATTATTTATAATTAGACAGACAACACACTTAATAGGAGCCATTTTGGGATCTTTACATAAACACACAAATGGAAATGAAACGTCACATATCCCAGCATGCACCGCGCGCTTCTTCTACGGGGAAAAAAGATGGCGGCTGTTTACCGAAGTTGCGAGACCGAAACTTTATGAAAATGAATCTTAATATTTATCCATATATAAAGCGCACCGGGTTATAAGGCGCACTGTCAGCTTTTGAGAAAATTTGTGTTTTTTAGGTGCGCCTTATAGTGCGGAAAATACGGTAGTTTTAATTACCAAATTTGTGTTTGCCACTGCTAATCGTTAGCATGTTCAGTTTAGTTCACTTCAGGTCATTTATTTATTTCATTGATTATAAAAAAAATCAAACAAAGGAATACAATTTAAATCAATCAATCAACATAACATTAAGTAAATTATGAATAAAAAGGAGCGGAAAGAAGTTAAAACTTAAAATATCTGCCCCCTATTTTCACAAATACAACTATTGACTTTCAATGTTGGCGACTACAAAGCCATATTTTCATTTTACAACAATTAAACCAATAATGAAGAAATAATTATACTCATATCTTTTCATCGTCATGATTTTTTAATTTTTTAATACAGAAAGAGATTGAAATTGTTTTATTCCATTGTCAAGTTTGTTTCATAAACTAACACCTCTGATTGAAATACTTATTTCCATTGTCACTGTTCTAAATGGAGATGTATTAAAGATCTCAGTTTAGGATATTATACTCTGCCAGTTCTTGAAATTTTAATAAGTTCAACTGTTTGAATATTGGGTTTGTGGGTTCCCTGTATGCATTTCCAGTAATGATTCTTACGGCTCTTTTCTGGAGAAGGAAGATTGGATTTAAATATGTTTTACAGGCACTACTATGTTAGATATGGAACAATCAGTGAGTTATACAAAATATGCATTGCTTTTTGATTTAGCAATTCCTTCACTTTGTGTAAAATAACAATAGTTTTAGATACTTTAACCTTTGTATCATGTATATGTGATTTCCATGACAAATGTTCATCAAACATAACACCCAAAAACGTTGTCTCTTGTGTTCTTTGAATCTCAACTCATTTGACATATAATGAGCCATCCACACTTTTCCTACTACTGCAAAAAAAAAAAAAAAAAAAATCATAATTTTCGTTTTACTAGTATTCAAGGATAATCTATTAACATCAAACCAAAATGTCAATGATAAAGCCAATGTAAATTAGCATCGAGTTAGAACATTTGGAAAAGTGGAGCATTACTCTACTTTTAAGTGACTTCTTCTTGGTTTGTTGGCATGGAAAATTGTAACATTACCTAGAAGCAGTATTAGTGCTTGACTGCTTGTTTTCCCGCTGAGTGCTTGCGCCGGTGCGAGTCTGCAAACCAGAAATTACATACAACAAAGGTATCGAAATATGCCACTGTTTGATTTTACTTAAATCGGTACCCGTTAGTAGCGACAGACTTCGGTCGGTACATAAAAAAGTACAACATTAGGTACTCATTACTACCAGTGAGTGAATAATCTACAAAAAAAAAAACATCCAAACAAACAAAAAATGTTCCTTTTTTTTTACTGACAGAAAGGCTTGGATATCTTTGTTGTTCTCGACGTGATGGATAACAGGAGTTTCCTGGAGAAGCTCAAGTTCAACGTTAGCGGCAAGGACCTGAACTACTACCTGTACAACTGGATGTGTCCGAGAATGAGTCCGGACAAGGTATGGCATACTGTAATAATAGCTAACAATAACAATAGCTCATTTTCTTGTTTCTTGCACCGAAAACGTTTGACCTTTTAAATACTAAACTGTGTTTTGTGCAGGTGGGCATTGTGCTACCAAACTAATGGGAGATGATGACTGAGCCTTGAAATGCAGCAGCAAGAGTTTGTAGCGTGATGTGACCATCTGCAAACACACGGAATCAATAAAACAAATAAAGATAAAAGTGCATTAGTGAGTACATTTGTCAGGTCCTATAGTCATTTATGTATTTGTTGGCTCCAGTGTTAAGATTACGAGTGTTATGGCAGAAAATTGAGTAAACACACGCAGTTTAGATAATGCACGCTAATTCTGTAATGGTGTGTGTTTATTGTGTTTAATCGCTTAAGATTTGACACTTGGTGCAAACAAGGCACTCATTTTATGCACGCATACATTTTTTAGGGGTTGTAATGCAAAATTATTCTCATTTCCAGGGGTCAAATGTTATCAAGTTTTTTTTTTGCATGTCAGTGTGCAGACTAAAACAATGGAAGTACTTGAGTAAATAACTTCATGTACTAATACGAGTCAGTTTAAGAAACAGTACAAGCATACGGGTGGTATATAAGGTATCTGGAAAGTTCCATACCAGTGGTTCTCAACTTTTTTTATTTCCAGATGTGTACCCCAAACTGGAAAAAAATAATTTTTGTTTGAAAAAAAAAAGAAGTAAAATGATTGGATACAAATATTGAAAAATCTTAAATACACAGGTACTAGTACTATTGTGTACACCCATTTGAGTACCATTATTATATACCAGGGGTGTCAAACGTACGGCCCGCGAACAGGTTTTACCCGGCCCGCGGGATGAGTTCGCTAAGTATAAAAATTAACCTGAAATGTTTTAATAAAAGAAACAGCTGTTCTAAATCTGTCCACTGGATGTCGCCATAGCAATTCTTTGCATCTTTGTAGATGATGCTGCATATGTACAAAATAAACCACATGATGTGAGTACATCAGTCGAGGAAAATGATCAAACTACATAAATAACATACTGTAATTTGATTTTTAAATATATTTTATCTTGATGGATTGAAAATTAACACCAATGAGTTGACTGATGAACATTATCACATAATTTATTCAGAAAATATAAATAACGACAAAAAAAGTTTATACATTATTAACCGCAACAGGTAATTGTAAAAAAAAAAACAACGACATTATGATGTGTACAATTTCAGAATGCGCTTGTTGTATTTTTAAACAAAGAAAACAATCTGAAGTTGTCTTTATTTTTAAGTTATCGTGCCGTGATTTTACCAGTCCAGCCCACTTGGGAGTAGATTTTTCTCCATGTGGCCCCCGATCTAAAATGAGTTTGACACCCCTGTTACATACTGTACATTGTGCATGTACTGTACCTTTTCAGCGTAAACAGCAGTGGGCGCTGTGGCTTAACATTTAGCTAGTGCATTTCCACACAAGCAACCACAAAGTGCAGTTGTGCAAAACGCACTCTACCTATTTTGCATGTTATTGTTTGTTATGTCAGCACATGTCAGGTTACCTTTGCATTTTGTGTATTCTTGCAAACACAGAGGATACTTTACGCTGGCCCTTTACTATTGGAAAAAAATCCGGTAACCCTAAACGGCCTATTGAAATAGTTATGTTAATGATTTAAACAGTTCACATGTGTAATTAATTTTTACATTGTGTTAGGGATAATAATAAACTATTGAAATAATTACGATAACTTTGAACATCACAATTACAGACGTTTGATCATAGAATTGGTAGTTAAATTTCCTAGATGTACCTAAACGCAACACAAACCCCCCAAACAGTCAGCCTGAGCCAATCAAAAGCGAGAAGACGATTTAACTTAAGAATGACTACGGAACCGCGGACAGATTCACGCCGTCGCTTCTATCTCATCTTCGGCGTCACTAGTCGGACCTTCCCTCCGTGGTTGACACATCTCCGGAGGCTTCTACAAAGAGGAAAAAGCAGTTTAATCGGTTTAAACTTTGTTTTATCTCTCGAAGTCGCGTGACGCTAGGTAGCTGCACCCGACACCTCAGGTCCGGGTTAGCATATTTGGCTAATTGTTTTGTTATTAAAAGTAACTTTAGAATGCTGCTCCCCGCCTCCTAAATTGTGTTTCTGCAGATGTGTCGTTTTTAGACACACACACCGACCTTCATTACAGGTACGTTACTTTCCTATGATGACGTATGGGATAATATTGTAGTGGGCATGTTGTTACTTAATTATTGCATGTTGCTTAATCTAACAAAATATGCATACCTTCCTTTTTTTCCAACTTCTTAAGGATATTGTGATATTTATGTCGCAACGCAATTATACACTCCCCCGGCCAGTTGACATATTGCATTAGTTTCCTTCCTTAATCAGCAATGTCAGTGTTTTGATATGCTCTTTACCGTAATGCACCGAGTAAAGGGGTACGCAATTGATTTACGTGGACCTCGACTTAAAGAAGTTGAAAAACTTGTTCGGGTGTTACCATTTAGTGGTCAATTGTACGGAATATGTACTGTACTGTGCAATCTACTAATAAAAGTTTCAATCAATCAATCAAACACTTAACTCTTGTGCAGGGGCGCCGCTAGGGATTTTGGGCCCCATGAAAATAATCTTTACAGGGCCCCCAACACAGTGTCATTATTTTTTCTGTATTACAATTTCATCATCATTAGGGGCCTCTCTGGTCCCCCCTCCATCATGGGCCCCTAGAATCCGTCTCCTTTACCCCCCCCTTTTCGGCGCCCCTGCTCTTGTGTGGTGTCCGGTCTGTGGGACCCGTTTTCATTTTTTATTAAAAGAAAAATTATACAATTAATTAATTTTTCAAACTGAGACTCACTGACTTTGGCTCATTTTCTGTGAAGAACATATATCAGAATACATATTTAATGACCACACACCATACAGCCCCCTAACACATTTCTATTACATATAAGATGGACCCGGGGCTAATAGAAGTGTGGAAATTGATGTTCTGTGTACCACACACACACACACACACACACAGCAGGCCTAGACAGGAGGAGGACAGAGTGTAGGTACACCGAACATCAGAGGGTCAAATGTGCGAGAAAATGAGAGCAGACAGTGTTGACAAACAATGTTGCAACCTTGTGTGGGAATCGCAGGTGCAGAAACACAAAAGAAGAATCCTTGTGGGATGCAGAAACTGGCAGAGAAATTTTCCGTGCAACGTTCATATTGTTGTTACTCAGCCAGCGTTTGTGGGTCTAATGCAGTGGTTCTCAAATGGGGGTACGCGTACCCCTGGGGGTACTTGAAGGTATGCCAAGGGGTACGTGAGATTTTTTTTTTAATGTCTGTCAAAAAGAACTGTGAAAAGAAATGCAACAATGCAATATTCCGTGTTGACAGCTAGATTTTTTGTGAACATGTTCCATACGTATTGATGTTAAAGATTTCTTTTTTTGTGAAGAAATGTTTAGAATTAAGTTCATGAATCCAGATGGATCTCTATTACAATCCCCAAAGAGGGCACTTTAAGTTGATGATTACTTCTATGTGTAGAAATCTTTATTTATAATTGAATCACTTGTTTATTTTTCAACAAGTTTTTAGTTATTTTTATATCTTTTTTTCCAAATAGTTCAAGAAAGACCACAACAAATGAGCAATATTTTGCACTGTTATACAATTTAATAAATCAGAAACTGATGACATAGTGCTGTATTTTACTTCTTTATCTCTTTTTTTTTCAACCAAAAATGCTTTGCTCTGATTAGGGGGTACTTGAATTAAAAAAAAATTCACAGGGGGTACATCACTGAAAAAAGGTTGAGAACCACTGGTCTAATGGATCCGTTGCATTTTGTGGCTTTTAATGCCTCACAATCAAACACTTTTATGTTAAAATACTGAACAGATGTTTATTGGGATAAGGTAAACATCTGTTCAGTATTTTAACATAAAAGTGTTTGATTGTGAGGCATTAAAAGCCACAAAATGCAACGGGCCCATCAGACCCACAAACGCTGGCTGAGTAACAACAATATGAACATTACACAAGGGTTAATTTGTATATTTTGTAAATTGCCATCTTCTTTTTCCAGACACTGTAGAGCAGTGTTTTTCAACCTTTTTTTTCATTGTAAAAATCCGAAAGCACACTACCAGCAGAAATCATTAAAAAATGAAACTCGGTAGACAATACTAAGTCATTGTCGCAACTGTTGGATATGAATTCAAACCATAACCAAGCATGCATCACTATAGTTCTTGTCTCAAAGTACTGTCCCGACCTGTCACATCACGCCGTGACTTATTTTGAGTTTTTTTGTGTTTTCCCGTGTGTAGTGTTTTAGTTCTTGTCTTGCGCTCCTATTTTGGTGGCTTTTCCTGTAGCAATTTCATTTCTTCCTTTGAGCGCTATTCCCCGCACCTGCTTTGTTTTAGCAATCAAGAATATTCAAGTTGTTGCTATCTTTTTTTTGTGTGGACATTGTTGATTGTCATACCATGTACGGATGTACTTTGTGGACGCTGTCTCTGCTCCACACGCTGTAAGTTTTTGCTGTCGTCCAGCATTCTGTTTTTGTTTACTTTGTAGCCAGTTCAGTTTTAGTTTCGTTCTACATAGCCTTCCCTAAGCTTTAATGCATTTTCTTAGGGGCACTCATCTTTTGTTTATTTTTGGTTTAAGCATTAGACACCTTTTTACCTGCACCTACTGTCGCCTGCATATTGTGATCATGACAAACCATCGTCGTCTCACACGCTTTGTTCCCGACATCTACAAAGCAATTAGCTACTGGCTTCCACCTACTGGTATGGTATAACATGGTTACTCTGCCGAGCTCTAGACAGCACCGACACTCAACAACGGCACATTATTTGCAGATTATAATTACTAGTTTGCAAAAAATTTTTTTTAACCCAAATAGGTGAAACTACATAATGTCCCACGGCACACCAGACTGTATCTCACGGCACAGTGTTTGAAAAACACTGCTATAGTCAGTGAGTTGTTAGGGGAGTGAGGTTTACACTTGCACAATTCAACATGTCCTCAAGGAGGAGGGCAAAGCAGATCTTATTCAATTCCTACATTTACAGATTCACGTCATGTCCTTTTGCAAATGAGAAATAAAGACATGTCCTCTTTCCTCAAGCAAGACCAAACCTTAGGAAAAGAAAACACCTGTATAAACAAAACCCCCCAAAAAAGTGCGAGAAAGCTGTTGCTCAGGACGGGACACCACACTTGTGTCCTCCTCCTTTTTTTTGTTGAATCTGTAAGAGATTGCAGAAGTAATGTAGCAACACTAGCTTGCTCAAAGCCTGCAATCAAAACCGTGTTTATCTAAGCCTGATCTGCGTGCATACTTGCAGTCTGTTGACAGGGATGACACTTGTTTGGTTTCTGCTTAATTATATAGGGAAGGCCTGGGATTATCCCATGTGTATGTATTTTGGAGGGGCTTTTGGTATCTGGTGTAACTGTAAATCATCTAACCCGCTTGTTTAGTTGCATGCTTGTGGGATTAGTTGCCCTTGTAGACGTACTATTGTTTAAAAAGTCATGAAACACCGCGCAGAGCTAAAAACCAAAAATAGTACTAATATTGGTATTGTATTTTCTTATATAGTGGCCCTTTACTGCAGAGAGTACTGTTTGTATATTACAAGTAAGGCATTTATTAAAGGGGAGGCCTTTTAAACTGTATACAAATGCTTTTGAATATGAAATACAGTACAGGCCAAAAGTTTGGACACACCTTCTCATTCAATGTGTTTTCTTTATTTATGAAAATAAAACGCATTGAATGAGGAGAAGGTGTGTCCAATTTTTTGGCTTGTACTTTATATGTATGTGTGTATCCCTTTCCCACAAATATATAATAGTAATAGTAGAAATAATACATTTTACAACATATTTTATTTTAGAGTAAGGTTAATATTAAGGGTGATACAAGTTTTTCACTTCCGATACAATACCAATATTGGAGACTTGAATATTGACCGATACTGATATCGATCAATGCAATATCAGCACATACTTTCATTATTTTGTAGTGTGGAATGTTAGTAAAGATTTGATCAAGTAAAATGAGTCAAACAGAGAACAATGGTAGGTATTAAAAACACTCATTTATATTATCGTTCTGGAATGGGTTTTTGCTGTCTTTAGATTGAAGTGGAGTGGTAATTGTTTTTGGCGACACCTAGTGGCCACATTTATTCATTAAGTTAAGATAATAATGCAGTAAGTTAAATGATGCATACACACTTGTTACTGGTTATTTTCCAAATATGCTTCTTCTGCCTTGGAGCCAATTTATTTTATTATTTAATTGTGGTTTAAATTGACAAACTGTATACTGCAATATTGTTCAATTAAGGAAAGTCATTACGTATGTATACCTTGTGTGCTCAGCTGTTGTGTAGCTGCTAGCTCCTAGTAGCCTACAACCTACCATCTTAACCTTTTGTAAATGACTACACTGAAATACAAGACCTGAGTGCTTATTGGAGGACATTTAGCTTTGCACAAGTAAAGGTGCTGCATGACTGCTTGTATCGGCGCTCATTTTAGAGTTTAAATGAAAACTGTCATAATCCAACACTTGTTTTTTTGCTGATATTGAACTGATGTCCAATATTAATATCGCATCGGGACACCCCGAGTAATATACATAGGTGTTAGGTCTATGTTGCATTTTTAGAATTTTTCTGTCTAGCATGTCCCCTACGAAAGTTTTCCAACATCTCACAAACCTTTTTCAGATCTTTCCTTTGTTGGTCAAATTCTAAGGTCCTGATTCTTATCAAGACACTATTGAAATATTAATGAGTTTTGCTTTAAAATGATATCCACAGTGTTTTACTTTGAGCATGATTTTAGTGGACATTTGACTTTGTGAAGCTGTAAATTGGCCTCCCAAGACCAGTTGTAGACATGTAGTTCCTTGATCGAGACCCATTTTCAGGACAGTACATTTTTGTTCTAGTTGGTCATGTTGTTTTTGTGTGGTTGTTAGCAGGTAGTGAATGCACACAGCTCAGGGACACACGCAAGTCGTGTGCAGAGCAGCACACATAGAACAAATACAAGCCAGGAGTGGCTCTTTCCCTTATGCGCCACTTTTTTTTTTTGGTAAACAAAGAAACCTTGCGTTGCATGAGTGTTATCATTCACCTGGATCTCTTGTTTCGGGCTGGGGCTGGTTTTGCATTGCCGCACATTGGTCAACACTGCACGAACATGTTGTGGATACAATGCCCATTTGTAAGGATTTCCTTTGTTTTGTTATTCAGCTAACTTTTGGTACCTGCCTCTTGCAGGTAGGGATGAGTATTTTGCACATTTGAATCGATACGGTACTCAACGGTACCAATTTTCAGTACTTTTGTGTGTTTTAATGTGGTAATAGATGTTAATTTGTTTAATAATAAAAAGTAATCTCTGTATATTTGACACTGCTCCAAAAATATGTGTCCTGTCTAATTGTTATAGCTTGTTTTCTTGCACTTTTAAGTCTTAATTTGCAAGTATGCATACATTTCAGCATGCATGTTGCCGTAGCCAAGAAGTAGTAAGTTGAATGCGCCAGTCTTGTCTTTTGTTGAGCCCTACAAAGTGTTCGCCTGTAAGTATTGTACTTACTGTTTGACTTTAATGTGTAGAGGTGGGAATCTTTGGCCACCTCACGATTCGATTACGATTACGATTCAGGAGCCACGATTCGATTATTGATGCATCTTTAATTTATGTATATTGAGGCCGTTTTACATTTATTTTTGTTTCACGAAATACGCGATTATCACTTGCAACTTTTAAAAAACAATTAATTTGCAATAAGAAACAGATAATTAATTCCCACATTTATTAAGTTGAGGCAGCACGGTTGTACAGGGTTTAGTGCATGGGTGTCAAACTCTGGCCCGTGGGACAAATTTGGCCCGCCGTGTAATTTCATTTGGCCCTTAAGGCAATATCAAATTAACATTAGAGCTGGCCCGCCGGTATTATACAGCAGGGGTGCCACTGTAACACCGCATCCACCGCTAATACTCATACTTGCCAACCCTCCCGATTTTCCAGGGAGACTCCCGAATTTCAGTGCCCCTCCTGAAAATCTACCGGGGCAACCATTCTCCCGAATTTCTCCCGATTTCCACCCGGACAACATTATTGGGGGCGTGCCTTAATGGCACTACCTTCAACGTCCTCTACAACCTGTCATCACGTCCGCTTTTCCTCCATACAAACAGCGTGCCGGCCCAGTCACATGACATATGCGGCTTCTACACACTCATGAGTGAATGCAATGCATACTTGATCAACAGACATACAGGTCACACTGAGGGTGGCCGTATACTTTAACACTGTTACAAATATGCACCACACTGTGAATCCACACCAAACAAGAATGACAAACACATTTCGGGAGAACACCCGCACCGTAACACAACATAAACACAACAGAACAAATACAGCAGAACCCCTTGCCGCACTAACTCTTCCGGCACGCTACAATATACACCCCCCGCTACCACCAAAACCCGCCCCCGCGCACCAAGTTAATGTTGACCTCAGAAGGCTGCAAATAGAAAAGAGGCATTCCATTTTTTATTTAAATTGTATTTGATATACCATTGATGTTTTTTCGTTTGTTTTTTGAAAGTTGATTTTGCACTATTAAGTTATATAAGCGTTGCTTGTTCCAAATTCAGTGTTAAAGCAAATCAGTGTAGCAAATAATTAACGTTTTGTTCATGCACTTTCTCTTGCTACTTCAAGGCTTGAATGTTTGATTCATTCATTATTGTTATTTTATTTTCAAATTTATTATTAGCCTGTGGAAAAAGTTTATTTTGATATTTACCTCAGAAGGCTGCAAATAGAAAAGAGGCACTCAATTTTTATTTACATTTTATTTGATATGCCATTGATATTTTTTTATTATTGTTATTATTATTTGAAACTTGATTTTGCATGTCACTATAAAGTTATATAAGCCTTGCTTGTTCAATATTCAATGCAAAACTTGTTTGGGTCCCTATTCATCAATCAATCAATCAATCTTTATTTATATAGCCCTAAATCACAAGTGTCTCAAAGGGCTGCACAAGCCACAACGACATCCTCGGTACAAAGCCCACATACGGGCAAGGAAAAACTCACCCCAGTGGGACGTCGATGTGAATGACTATGAGAAACCTTGGAGAGGACCGCATATGTGGGTAACCCCCCCCCTCTAGGGGAGACCGAAAGCAATGGATGTCGAGTGGGTCTGACATAATATTGTGAGAGTCCAGTCCATAGTGGATCCAACATAATAGTAAGAGTCCAGTCCATAGTGGGGCCAGCAGGACACCATCCCGAGCGGAGACGGATCAGCAGCGTAGAGATGTTCCCAGCCGATGCACAGGCGAGCGGTCCACCCCGGGTCCCGACTCTGGACAGCCAGCACTTCATCCATGGCCACCGGACCTGTGCCCCCCCCCCCCTCAAAGAAAAGGGGAGCAGAGGAGAAAAGAAAAGAAACGGCAGATCAACTGGTCTAACAGGGGGGCTATTTAAAGGCTAGAGTATACAAATGAGTTTTAAGATGGGACTTAAATGCTTCTACTGAGGTAGCATCTCTAATTGTTACCGGGAGGGCATTCCATAGTACTGGAGCCCGAATAGAAAACGCTCTATAGCCCGCAGACTTTTTTTGGGCTCTGGGAATCACTAATAAGCCGGAGTTCTTTGAACGCAGATTTCTTGCCGGGACATATGGTACAATGCAATCGACAAGATAGGACGGAGCTAGACCGTGTAGTATTTTATACGTAAGTAGTAAAACCTTAAAGTCACTTCTTAAGTGCACAGGAAGCCAGTGCAGGTGAGCCAGTATAGGCGTAATATGATCAAACTTTCTTGTTCTTGTCAAAAGTCTAGCAGCCGCATTTTGTACCAACTGTAATTTTTTAATGCTAGACATAGGGAGACCCGAAAATAATACGTTACAGTAGTCGAGACGAGACGTAACGAACGCATGAATAATGATCTCAGCGTCGCTAGTGGATAAAATAGAACGAATTTTAGCGATATTACGGAGATGAAAGAAGGCCGTTTTAGTAACACTCTTAATGTGTGATTCAAACGAGAGAGTTGGGTCGAAGATAATACCCAGATTCTTTACCGAGTCGCCTTGTGTAATTGTTTGGTTGTCAAATGTTAAGGTGGTATTATTAAATAAATGTCGGTGTTTAGCAGGACCGATAATCAACATTTCCGTTTTCTTGGCGTTGAGTTGCAAGAAGTTAGCGGACATCCATTGTTTAATTTCATTAAGACACGCCTCCAGTTGACTACAATCCGGCGTGTTGGTCAGCTTTAGGGGCATGTAGAGTTGGGTGTCATCAGCATAGCAATGAAAGCTAACACCGTATTTGCGTATGATGTCGCCTAGCGGCAGCATGTAAATACTAAAGAGTGCAGGGCCAAGAACCGAACCCTGAGGAACTCCGCACGTTACCTTAACATAGTCCGAGGTCACATTATTATGGGAGACGCATTGCATCCTGTCAGTAAGATAAGAGTTAAACCACGACAAAGCTAAGTCTGACATACCAATACGTGTTTTGATACGCTCTAATAAAATATTATGATCGACGGTATCGAAAGCAGCGCTAAGATCAAGAAGCAGCAACATAGATGACGCATCAGAATCCATCGTTAGCAGTAGATCATTAGTCATTTTTGCGAGGGCTGTCTCCGTAGAGTGATTTGCCCTGAAACCGGATTGAAAAGGTTCACAGAGATTGTTAGACACTAAGTGTTCATTTAGCTGCTGTGCGACAATTTTTTCCAGGATTTTCGAAATAAAGGGAAGGTGGGACACCGGTCGGTAGTTTACCATGAGGTCAGGATCAAGGTTAGGTCTTTTGAGCAGAGGATGAATAACCGCTTTCTTGAATGCTAGGGGAACAGTGCCAGAGGAAAGTGATACGTTTATAATATTTAGCACTGATGGACCTAATAATACAAAAAGCTCCTTGATAAGTTTCCCAGGAAGTGGGTCAAGTAAACATGTTGTTTGTTTTATCCCACTTACACGCTGTAATAGTTCCTCTAATGTTATTTCATCAAAAAGAGAGAGACTATTTTGTATTGCAGTATCCGTCGTAGATACAGTTGCATCTGTGTTCATAGAACCCAGTTGTAGCTGGGATGCGTTGTCTTTAATCTCCTTTCTAATGAGTTCAATTTTCTTATTAAAGAAATTCATAAAGTCATCTGCCGAGTGGGTGGAGCTATTGGGAGGAGTCCCTTGTTGGGTTAGCGATGCTACTGTACTAAACAAAAATTTAGGGTCGTTTTTGTTGAGGCGGATGAGATTTGAGTAATATTTAGCTTTAGCTAAGGTAAGCATGCGTTTATACGATATTAAACTATCACTCCATGCTTGATGGAAAACCTCAAGCTTGGTCGCGCGCCATTTGCGTTCCAACTTTCTACATGATAATTTATGAGCTCTGGTTTCCTCTGTAAACCATGGGGTGCGCCTTTTAGGGGCCCTTTTTTGTTTTAGCGGTGCTATACTATCAATGGTTTTGCGCAGGGCATTGTCAAAGTTGTTAGTGAGGTTATCAATAGAGCCGACATAATTTGGGAATGGTGCCATTACCGAAGGCAGTAGGTCAGCAAGAGTCATCGTTGTGGCGGCATTAATGTTGCGGCTGCTATAGCAGTTATTATTATTATTAGTTTGTTGACAATGAGTCAGAACTTCGAATTTTATAAGGTAATGATCGGACATTACTTTAGTATACGGGAGTACCATAACTTTGGAGGTGGTGACACCCCTGACCAGCACTAGATCTATCGTATTGCCGTTGCGATGCGTAGGTTCATTTATTATTTGTGTAAGACCACAGCTATCAATTATAGTCTGGAGCGCCACGCACTGAGGGTCCGATGGGGTATTCATATGGATATTAAAGTCCCCCATTATGATTATATTGTCTGCGTGCGTCACTAGATCAGCAACGAACTCTGAGAATTCATTAATAAAGTCCGAATAGGGCCCTGGGGGGCGGTAGATAACAGCCATATCGAGAGGCAGCGGTGCGACAGACCTCATAGTAAGCACCTCAAACGATTTGTATTTATTATTTAGGTTAGGGGTAAGGTTAAAGTTTTCATTGTATATTAGTGCGACCCCCCCACCCCTTTTAAGGGGACGGGCAATATGCGCATTCGTATAGTTAGGAGGAGATGCCTCATTTAGCGCAAAAAATTCGTCTGGTTTGAGCCAGGTTTCGCTAAGACCAATGACGTTAAGATTGTTGTCTCTAATGACCTCATTAACTAATAACGTTTTGGGAGACAATGATCTTATGTTTAAAAAGCCCATATTATAAGTATTGGGCTGTTTTGACGAGTTTTTGTTTAAATTATCCGTAGTAGAAATATTAATAATGTTGCGTTTATTATACGTAGTGCACTTTAAATAGTTTCGACCATATCTAGGAATTGATACGACGGGAATTTTCAGATTGTTTGCTTGATGCTGCGATCGACTGAACGCATCATGATTTGCCACCTCAGTAGAATGCATATCTACCCCGGACACATTCACAACAGAAAACACATTATGTGAGTTGTGTGTTATTCTAAGAAAATTGCTATGCGTACAGGAATTATCCAGCCTGGTGCTGGCTAGTTCTAGCTTAACTGACTCCTCACCCGGACTAGCAGGCTCTGTAATTGCCTGTGACCGGGCTTGCTCTAGTGTAGTTAGTCAAATGTGACTTAAACAGTAGTCTATATTCTTAGACAGGATGATGGCGCCTTCCTGGTTAGGGTGAAGGCCGTCCCTCATCAGCAAGCCTGGTTTGCCCCAGAAAGAGGGCCAATTATCAATAAACGTTAGTCCCTGTTGTCTACAGAAGCTAGCCAGCCACTTGTTAAGCGAGACTAATCTGCTATATCTCTCATCATTGCCTCTCGCAGGCAGGGGGCCAGAGACAATTACTCGATGCCTGGACATCTTTCTAGCGAGATCACAAGTCCTGGCTATGTTTCTCTTTGTAATCTCTGACTGTCTCATTCTAGTGTCATTGGAGCCAACGTGTACAACTATATTCGCATAACTAGTGGTGCGATTAGCCTGTCGTACGTGTTTACTAGGCCTGTTGCGAGTTAGCTCCCTAAGATTAGCCTCTATGTCAGGTGCTCGGGCCCCCGGGATGCACTTAATTGTGGCTGGTTTGCTAAGCTTTATGTTTCGGGTGATGGAGTCCCCTATGACTAAGGTGTGGTGCCCGGTAGACTGGGGTGTAGGACTAGCTAAAGAGCTAAATCTATTATGCGTCTCAACCGGTACACCGTAGCTTGTAGGCCGCTTAGGACTGCTACAGGCTGGGCTAGTTAGCTCGCTACAGCTAACGCTAGCAGATGTGTCCGCAACATCTAAAGTTACGAGATTACTCTGCTCTAACTGGCGGACACGGCCCTCTAGCAGAGCCAGCCTCTCCGTGAGTAAGGTGCAAGACGCGCAGGAAGCCATACTCACGGTGTTTTCTGTCACCGAGTGAAGTTCCTGCTGTCTTGCGAGAAGTCCTGGTCACGGTGTGCAGGAGTAGACTCCTTCTGACCGGCGCCCGGCGACGCCTTTCTCCGCGCTAGCTTCGTTAGCTTAGCAGCTAGCTGCTAGCTAGCTGCGGGAGGGGTGGAGAGACAGAGATCGGGTGATTTGCAAGTTAAATAGTACTACTAAATATGTTGAGAAAGTAATAAAGAAAGCTGCAGAACAATTTAAAAGCACACAAATAGAACGATACTTAGCTTTTTCGAAACAGCGAGCAGTCAGCGAGCAGTCACGCACGGTGAACCGGACGTGACTAAAATTAAAAGGTTAATTTGTTCAACCTTGGCCCGCGGCTTTGTTCAGTTTTAAATTTTGGCCCACTCTGTATTTGAGTTTGACACCCCTGGTTTAGTGCATGTGCCTAACAATACGAAGGTCCTGGGTTCGATCCCCGGGCTTGGGGTCTTTCTGTGTGTAGTTTGCATGTTTTCCCTGTGATTACGTGGGTTCCTTCCGGGTACCCCGGCTTCCTCCCACCTCCAAAGACATGCACCTGGGGATAGGTTGATTGGCAACACTAAATCAGCCCTAGTGTGTGAATGTGAGTGTGAATGTTGTCTGTCTATCTGTGTTGGCCCTGCGATGAGGTGGTGACTTGTCCAGGGTGTACCCCGCCTTCCGCCCAAATGCAGCTGAGATAGGCTCCAGGAAAGGCACAAGCGGTAGAAAATGGATGGATGGATGTATTTAGACTTAGACTTCGACTTCCTTTTTATTGTCATTCAAATGTGAGCTTTACAGCACAGATAAGAACTAAATTTCGTTACAGAAGCTCATGGTAGTGCAGGATAAAAAAGCAATAAGGTGCATGTATAAATAAATAAATATATATAAATAATATATATATAAAATAAATAAATATATATAAATTAATAAATAGATTACTGTACAGATAAATATATTGCACTTTTTCACATGCGTCCACATTTATGGATGTATGTTATATTGTCTTTTTTATTCCAGCCAGTTAATCCTTTTTGGGGGGAGTTGAGGGGATAATTTAATTTAATTATGATGCGTTCAAGAGTCTTACGGCCTGAGGGAAGAAGCTGTTACAAAACCTGGAGGTTCTGCTTCGGAGGCTGCGGAACCTCTTTCTAGAGTCCAGCAGTGAAAACAGTCCTTGGTGGGGGTGGGAGGAGTCTTTGCAGATTTTCTGAGCCCTGGTCAGGCAGCGGCTTTTTGCGATCTCCTGGATAGGAGGAGGAGGAGTCCTGATTTATTAAGTTAAAGAAAATGTGTGCAAAACTGGACCATAAGTGCCTTAAAATAAGGAGCTGCTCAGATCCTTTAATGAGGTGGCTCGCTGCAGTCAGCCAAATTTGAGAAATTTCTGCATTACTTTATTTACAATAAATAAATCGATTATATGTCCGAATTGCGATGCATGTAAAAATCAATTATTTCCCCCACCTCTAATAATGTGCATCTTAATTGTATTTTTCTTGGGCAAATTTAGAGACATTGAAATTGCCATGTAAAATCAATAATGCTATTTAGCACTGTAGCATTTACTGTGTATGGTATACTCAATATGAACGAGCATCAAGCTAGCTTGAAAAGTAGAGCCTTCATTTTGATTGTGTTTTTCTACCGGGCATGTTGGCATGGAAAATTGCAACATTACTTGGTGGCTATGAATAATGAGCCAGTGCCAAGTCTGCAACCAGACATAATGTCACGTGCAACCCAGGCATCGAAAATTGGTACCGTTTGATTTTATATGAATTGGTACTTGGTAGTACCAATGAAATTTGGTTGGTACCTATAAAAGTATCGAATTTGGTACTGATTCCTATTGGCAATAATGGGAAGAACTTTGACAATACCACAACATAAACTGACTTTTTTGTCATTGAAATGACGGCCAAACATGTATGTCAATGTTGACTTCAACAAGCACTTTTAGTAATAAGAAGAACACGATGGAACGGGACTCGATGAGTTGGTTGGTTGGCAATAGTTTCACATGCGCTTAAGTGTATCATTGTACCGTAGACCTCTTAATTCTGCACTTTCACTTCACCTGTTATGTAACAGATCAGCCCAGTTGAAATGTTGGATGTTGTCTGCATGACATAAAAGTCAAAATATTTAGACAGTAAAGAGCAGATGTGACAGTGGAGTCTCCCAAAGAGTGACCTCCACTAAGACATATTTATAAACTTTAACCAGCTGTCAAGAATAGGCCACTTCCATTTTCAGCACAGACTGGACACTGGTCCAATCGTATCGTGTTAGGGCCCATTTCTGACCATATATCTGGCATGTTTCATTAGTGCGAGTTCTCTGTGCTCAAGTTAGAAGAGGAGTCATAGAAGGTAACACAACCACTCCTCACCAGTTCAACATAATAACCAAAATATGTTAGGACAGAAATAGGTTTGAAAACACTTGTGTGTGTGTGTGAGTGTAGTGAAGATGTGTCGTTTTATTAATCAGTCCCTCCAGGAATTCACAATTGCGCCAATTCACGCAAACGTACAGTTTTTTCCATTTGCTTACACACAATTTTACTAACTGTGTGTCATTTTTCAAAAGATATACGCACTTTTCCAAACACCATATTCAATTTTCTTAATTCCTAGATTATTTGCAAAATGACACACTTCGGTCAAAACATATGCCCATTCATCAAAATAAAGCAAGCATTTGTAAAAATGCTATTTTATTTTCATCTCACTCACACAGACTTCAAATGATAAGACACTATTGAAGTGTGTTACCCAGAACAGTGATAAATACAAAACACATTTGTAAAAAACCCTATTTTACTATTGGAAATCACATGTTTGGTGCTTTTTGCCTGACCTTTTTAGCATATGTGATGATGAATGATTACTGTAACTTGACAGAATATATTGGCAAATCTATAGCAATCGTCATTGTTTACTTTGAAGTGGGCCTATACGTAAAAATACATAAAAAAAAAAAAAAAAAAAAAGAGGTTCCGAAGCAGAACCTCCAGGTTCTGTAACAGCTTCTTCCCTCAAGCCGTAAGCCTCTTGAACGCATCATAATTAAATTATCTCCTCAACTCCCCCCAAAATGGATTAACTCGCTGGAATAAAAAAGACAATATAACATACATCCATAAACGTGGACGCATGTGAAAAAGTGCAATATATTTATCTGTACAGTAATCTATTTATTTATTTATATATATTTATATATATTTATTTAATTTATATATATATATATATATATATATTTATATATATTTATTTATTTATATATGCACCTTATTGCTTTTTTATCCTGCACTACCATGAGCTCATGTAACGAAATTTCGTTCTTATCTGTGCTGTAAAGTTCAAATTTGAATGACAATAAAAAGGAAGTCTAAATCTAAGTCTAAATATCCTGTAATCTTTTCAAGAATTCCTCAACAATGATGCTGCAAACTGCAATAATTTATTTTTACCACAGTCAGGTAAAGTAACATATCACAGTAGTCAACAATGACATGCAGTACAAATTAAAATCTGAGACAAATAAAAAGATTTGAAAAAAAATCTGGAGATAATTAAAAATGACAGCATAGAGTATAGGCTACATGTGCAGACTTAGGCATCAGCAACTCTATGAAAGCACGTACTCAAAAGCCTCAGTTACTGATTCTAATCATCACCTGCCCGTCTAATGTGTAAAGCATTGTGTGTAATATTTTGCAAAAACTATGAAACAGAGTCTATGCCTAATAATAGGCAAATTTGCACAGTGGTTTTGCTTACTGTGTGAAAATGTAAAATTTAGTGTGTAAGCAATTGGAAAAAACTGTACCCTGTCCCTGCAGATTATGTGTGACCTTGCTACTTTGTCCCCGCATATATTGGCTAGTCAGCATAATTTTCACCAATCAAATGTGTTTCTAAGCGGTGCTTAAAAGCGCACGTCTACTGTCTAATTTATGGAAGTATTATTGTAGAAAAATTATTTGCAAACATGTATTTTAATTTGTGCGTTTGTAATGTGTGTGTACTAATGTGCAGGTCTGTATATAAATCTGTGTGTGTCTAATCAGATCCGCATGTGTGTGTTCTAATTTGTCTTTCCCTATTATGATTTATCTGTGTGTAAAAAAACATCTGTCCGTCCGTATTTTGATCAGGGTGTGTAAAAAATATGTTTGTGTGCGAATTTAGATGTGTGTTAACCAGCAACCTTCATTGACTGTCTTTTTACCCGTGACTTCTGCAACACTTCTGCATGTACGACTTGTCTGTCTGTACAGCGATTTGAACGTGTAAAATGATTTGTCTGTAACTCCCCCTTGCCTTTCCTTATACGCACCACTAGTCGACGCTTTGCAGCCAAGTACACTTGTGTTGGCGTTGAAGCCAAGAACAATGGATTTATCATCATTTGCTGTAAATAAAAGTTCATGTTTTAGCAGTAACTTGATGGTCAGAATTATTTTTGTATTTTGTGCACACCTGCCGATCGAAATACGGACAGACAGATATTTTTTACACACAGACAAATCATAATACGGGCAGGGAGATATTTTTTTTACACACAGACAAATAATACGGACAGACAACTTAAAACACACACACACATATATAGACACACACATTATTAGTACACAGACACGTAATTTGGATTACGCACGCACAGTTTGAAATACGCGTTTGCAAATAATATTGCCACAATAATACTTCCATATTACACTTTTTGTGTAGATGAAGCAGGAACAACAACGTGTAACAATCAAATCAAATCAAATCAAATCAACTTTATTTATAAAGCACATTTAAAATTTACCACAGGGGTAGCCAAAGTGCTGTACAATGGGCAGGTTAAAAGGTAATACGAGTACCGAGCAAACACAACACAACACAAACAAAACACGATAAAAAATAAATAAATAAAATAGAATACATAAAAACATAAAAACAGGTTCACAGCATGTGTATTATGGGGCGACATTGCAGGATGGATATCACTCAGTGTTAAAAGCTATGGAATAAAAGTATGCTTTTAAGAGAGATTTAAAAACAGGAAGAGAGGAGGCTTGTCTAATACTCAGAGGTAGGTCGTTCCAGAGCTTGGGAGCAGCAGCGGCGAAAGCTCTGTCACCTCTAAGCTTCAGCCTTGTGTCAGGGACCGTCAACAGCAGCTGATCGGCTGATCTTAAGGATCGTGTGGGGCAGTAAGGCTGAAGGAGGTCGGAGAGATAGACAATGTATTTACTCTTTAGTCCTTAATTGACACAAGTGTCGTCCTCGACTCATCCCGCATACTTTAGACCAGTGGTCCCCATTGGTACCGGGCCACACAAGAAATTAACAAAAAAAAAATATATATATATATTGTTTTATTAAATCAACATAAAAAACACTATATATCAATATACAGTAGATCAATACAGTCTGCAGGGATACAGTCCGTAAGCACACATGATTCTATTTCTTTATGACAAAAAAATAAAAAATACCATAAACCCCCCGCCCCCGGTTCGTAGGACAAATTTTCAAGCGTTGACCGGTCCGCAGCTACAAAAAGGTTGGGGACCCCTGCCTTAGACCTACTTTCGGTTCCTGTCTACGGTGCCAAGCCTTCTGGGTAATGTAGTGAATAAACATTTAGCAACACACTGGGGTCATGACCTACTAGTTTACGTGTGTTTATATATTTATCTAGTATTTATTTTCATTTACATGACCGATATGATGATATGTAAAGAAAATCTCTCATAGTCTCTATATAAAATAAGTAAAACATCAATACAGTAATTGTTTTCCAAATTTTGTTGCCATCATGATGCTAAGGTTACATGAAACACTTTAAAAAAATCATTGAAAAATTGGTGAAATCCCAAGTTCAGTCAATGTTACTGCATTAAAAACATGCCTCAAAACATCGCAGCTATTGCCGCAACTTTCTGAAAAGGCTGCTGCAAATTCAGGCATTTTAGGCAACAACAATCACAAAAAAAACCCCTGTGGAATCCTGATTATTGCAGTTGCTCCTCTCACAAGTAATTAAAGACAGCTGACACCTTGCACAATACAAAGTTAAATAAATGATGTAGAAGTGATGGCACAAGGCCTACGAATGACCCAGTGTGAGAACACCCTCAGACTTTATTTGGTCGTCACAGCAAAAGTGAATTGGACGGCTTTAACCATTATTGTAGGCACTGCTCACATCATTAGCGCCCATAATCATCCCCATGCATCATATTTACATTAAAGCCTTGCATGAATGTTTTCGATCTTAACTTCAAAGCCAGAGTTTTTTTAATTGACTTAGTCTTTCACGCATGTCCGACATAGTTTTATTGCTCCCACCTGCATTGCTGTAAACATGATTGGGATAGTTCTGCATCGAGATTTATGTTTTATTTATGCTTTTATGTAAAATGTGTCGTCTGTACCGTCGACCATTAAGTGGTTAATACCACCACTACTGTTAATGCTCCCATCTATAAGCCTGAACCCATCCTCCCATCACCTGCTTGGTAGCATTCCATCCGGCTAGGTGATATCTTGCTCTGCACCATGGACACCAGACATCTGAGAGAAAGCCCACAACGTGACATTTCTCCAAAAACACTTTCATTACCTGGGTAAAAACGTGACTGGTTTGAACACCGCAGAGTTCAGCGTCATTCATTCAATTCAAGCTAATGATTATATAAGGGAGTGGTACTATATGTTTTTTTTACATTGTTGCCATGTAAATAAACAGACATATTAGACTTCACAAACTCCTTTGTTGCTTCATTAAGCTGAGGTGGTACTTAGTCATACGCTCTCAAACTGTCCTTCAGCTTCTTATATTGCTTACGTTTCTTTAACTTATCACATTTATTTTAGAGTGTGCTCTCCATTTGGCTTTCCTTCAGTATTTAATACGTTTTTGATAAATCTATATCGTGTGTTCATTGATACATTATACAATGTTTGTCGTTTTTTTAATCCTGTATTTATTCATTTATTTTTAATCTTTTTATTTAATGTAAATTATCCGCGCCATAAAAGGACTGTAACATGATTGCTCCTCGCCGGGTATCATAACAAAATCACATAAGAATGCTCCAAATATTTTGAAAATTAAAAGCACACTCGCTCACCTGCTCAATTATTTAGTTTTTATGTATTTATTTGAATTCAGTGTATTCAAAAAATAATAATTAGATTTATTGTATTTCTTTCAACACTTCTTATTCCGTAAATTATTGTATTTATTGTATTTCTTTGAACACTTTCATTCACTATTTAAGCATACCTGGTACATATTAAAAAGTTAAAGTACCAATGATTGTCACACACACACTAGGTGTGGCAAAGTTATTATTCTCTGCATTTTAGTAACTGTTAATGTAATTCTATTGGTTGTTCCAGGCACTGTTTGGAAAATATGCCGTTTAAAATAGGTAAAGTCAATTATTTAGGTAGGTTGACAAACTAGTCAAGTAAATAATGAAGGCATACAGCTAGTAGGAAAGCTTTAAACAAAGCCTCTTAAGCTTATTATTCCTTGTCTGAGTGTGCTCGTCTTGTACGGACAAATGTCTGTCACCATATCCATCATTAGACGCTTGAATTTATTTAAAAAGTTGTCGGAGCGAAACAAAGCAGTGTTTCTCCCAATGGGTAGCGACCAGTGGGTGGGTAATGGTTTAGCTGTGGTCACTACATCTGTCCAGTAAAAAGCATGAGTTTTTGAAAAGGTTACTGGACCATTGTGTGTGTGTGTGTGTGTGTGTGTGTGTGTGTGTGTGTGTGTGTGTGTGTGTGTGTGTGTGTGTGTGTGTACGTACAGTATGATCGCCCAGTGAGATAAACCCCACCCTTCCCGCTCATATACTCCATTCTCCAGGCTTTCAACCTTGTTTTAAAAGCCACCATGTGTATTTCCGTGTTTTTGTCACGATTCTTCACTTGTGTGTGTTTGTTTCTCTCTATGTGTGTGTGTGCGCGCGTGTGCGTGAGTGTGCTCTTTCCCCGTACAACACATTTAATGGCTTCTTTGAATACAGCAAACAGTAGGCCGGAAGTGGAGGACAAAGAAGCCATTCTGTGTAAAAATAGAGGAAAACGCACATGGCTCCTCTGTGCAAATACGACTTGCAGCTCTATTGGGTTTGAATCACTATATGTCACAGATAGAGAGACGCCATACCTCGATAATTGCCGGGTGTGTTGTCTACTTAGAAAAATAAACACCACACCTCAACTAAATACATATTTTCTCTTCACTATACCTGTGTGCAAGTATACCCCCTGAATGTTTCCAACTAATATTTGTCCATTGCTTTCTTTGGACTCTTATTGAGCTAGCAAAACTACAAAAATGTTGTAAAAAGGCTGAAAAAACACTTTAATCGAGGTTCCACTGTACATATTAAGTGTTTCCCCGACCCTTATGATAAGGCTGGTGCAGGTGCCGGTTTGTAAATATTAGGGGTGTCTAAACTTTTTGACTCGAGGTCCGCATTGGGCTAAAAAAAAAATTGACTGGGGGCCAAAAGCCGACTGCATGTAAAGTAACACTATATATACACACACATATATTATAGTATATATATATACATATATATATACCGTATTTTCCGCACTATAAGGCGCACCTAAAAACCACAATTTTTCTCAAAAGCTGACAGTGCGCCTTATAACCCGGTGCGCTTTATTACGATTCATTTTCATAAAGTTTCGGTCTCGCAACTTCGGTAAACAGCCGCCATCTTTTTTCCCGGTAGAACAGGAAGCGCTTCTTCTTCTACGCAAGCAACCGCCAAGGAAAGCACCCGCCCCCATAGAACAGGAAGCGCTTCACCCGCCCCCGGAAGAAGAAGAAAAAACGCGCGGATATCACCGTACGTTTCATTTCCTGTTTACATCTGTAAAGACCACAAAATGGCTCCTACTAAGCGATCCGGTTCATAAAAAGACGCAATCTCTCCATCCGCACACGGATTACTACCGTATTTCACAGCTGATATTCCTGTGAACCGCACTGTGGAACGGGAGCACGTACGGTGAATATTCGCACCACAGGGAATGAGAAGTCATCCTTCACTGTGGTTCTAGCTTGCCATGCTAACTTCCACCCATGATGATATTCAAAAGGAAGACCTTGCCAAAAGAGACCTTTCCAGCCGGCGTCATCATAAAAGCTAACTCGAAGGGATGGATGGATGAAGAAAAGATGAGCGAGTGGTTAAGGGAAGTTTACGCGAAGAGGCCGGGTGGCTTTTTTCACACAGCTCCGAAGGCGAACACACCTTCACTAAGACGGGCAGATAGCGCCGGTCGACATACGCCAACATCTGCCAGTGGATCGTAAATGCCTGGGCAGATAGTTTCGGTCACAACTGTGGTCCGAGCTTTCCGGAAGGCAGGATTCACAGAACTGCTGCACAACAACAGCGACACTGAATCCGATGACTTCGACGAGGCGGAGCCGGCCATTTTTGGATCCCACGCTTGCGCAACTTTTCAATTCGGACACCGAAGACGAAGAATTCGAAGGATTTACGAATGAAGAATAACTTCAGAAGGTGAGCGCTATGTTTATTTTGTGTGTTGTGACATTAACGTTCGAGCAACATTATGTTGCTATTTATTGCTCTACACCATTTTGAATTTTACTATGTTTGTGATTGCACATTTGCGTACATTTTGGGACAGAGTTGTTAGAACGCTGGTTTTCAATATATTATTAAAGTTTGACTGAACTATCTGACTGTTTTTTTGACATTCACTTTAGCGCAGCGTTTTTTTGACATTCACTTTAGCGCAGCGTAGGCGCGGCTTATAGTCCGGGGCGGCTTATTGGTGGACAAAATTATGAAATATGTAATTCATAGAAGGTGCGGCTAATAATCCGGTGCGCCTTATAGTGCGGAAAATACGGTACCGTATTTTTCGGAGTGTAAGTCGCACCGGAGTATAAGTCGCACCTGCCGAAAATGCATAATAAAGAAGGAAAAAAACATATATAAGTCGCACTGGAGCCCGGCCAAACTATGAAAAAAAACTGCGACTTATAGTCCGAAAAATACGGTATATATATATATATATATATATATATATATAGTTTTCAATATACATATATATTCATAATAAATATATATATGCACACACACAATCACAATGTATATACAATATATATATTTATACAGTACTTAAAGGGGAACTGCACTTTTTGGGGAATTTTGCCTATCGTTCACAATCCTTATGAGACAAAAGGACAACATTGTTTTTTTTTGCAGTCTAACATGCAAAATCGTCTCGTTCTAAGTGGCTAGCAATGCAGCTAATGGGAGCAATCAATTGTACCTCTAAATCACTTAAAAAATGCATTCAAAAACGCCAACAATACTTAATTTAACCTGTATAATAATCAAGCTGTAGAGTCATACATCAGTATGCTTTGGTATTAGCTGTAAAAGCTAACTACGGCAAGAGATCAGCTGGCTTCTACGTCCGCGTTTGAATTTGCAATGCATAACACAATGCAATAGGACACCAATCTGTACTGACTGAAAAACATGAACAATCATATTACAGTATCTGTAAAGTATAAGCCCACATTTCATGTTTTGTTTGTACACAGCTAGCTCGACAGTGTATGTACTGTAGTTGTAATAACAAGCCTGATGTGCTGTGTGTATCATGATCAATATTTTAGTGACTTACTCGATGGACAGTAGTCTCTTTGATCCAGCTGGGGATGTTTTTTCTGGTTTATTTTGTGTAAGTACTCCATTTATGTCAAAATAGCATGGCTCCAAGTTCCACATTTACAGCGTCAAGTCACGCCGACCTCACTCTTTTGGTTTCCGTCTGCTGCAACATTTCACCCTCTCTTCGTGCTTGCTTCTATAACCAGCAGTTCATTCACTGTATATTCAGGTTCAAAAAGATAAGGTTGTGAATCTTCATTTGTCCAAAAATAGTCGTCTTCATTGTCTGTTTCCAAGTCTGCCATAATTAGAACCCACTCGTGTTTATTTCCGGAAGTAGGAACACACATTTGTAGCCGAAAGTCGGAAGTGTGCTGTTATGGAAAATGCGCTAAGGAAAGACATTCTGGTCATGCATAAAATGACAAAATTACGGTAAATATTGAACATATTACAAATTGTTATGAACGTGTCTGTTAGTAAATTATATATGTACTTGCATTGTGTATATAAAATGATTATGGAGAGTCTTGAAGTTGTTTTAGAGGGTTTTGAAGGCTACAATCATGACTCACATTAGCCGCATCTTCCAAGTGTGTTTTATCATTATTAAAATCCTAAAAAAAAAAAGACGTCTCTCTCATTATAATTGTGAACGATAGACAAAATTCCCCCCAAAAAGTGCAGTTCCCTTTTAAGTTAGTGTACTTATATAGATATTAAATATACTGTATGTGTAATGTAGTTAAATAGTATCTAAAAAAATGTGATATCTAAATCACTAAACTGACTTCAGTTTTCAGCTTTAAGTTTGCATATTCATTTAATACCAAATTACAGAGGAAAACTTTCCAAACTTGTAAGAATGCAGTACAACCTGCAGTAAGCCATATTTTTGAGGGTAATCACCAATATATAGTTATTGGTGATAGTAATAGTTATACACACACACAGACACGCATTCACAAATACACACATTTTCGCCACACAGTAAAGCGTAGATTGTGACATAACAACAATCATTTGTACAAAAATAACACTTCAGTTTGCATTGATGAAAGCAAGCTGTGACAGACTGAACAACACGTTTCTTCAACTACTTCACCTTTAACAAACCCCGCCTCCACATCAGACCCTGACGACAATGCAATATGAAGTATGTACGATAAACCGTTGCATATTAAGATTATGTGAATGTTCGACTCCTACCTTGTTTCTTTCCCTGACAACCTCCTTAAAGTTTTGTAATCAATCAGAAATATTAAGCAGCTAAAATATGCCAAACAGGGGGAGGTGTGGAGAGAGTGTTTTGCATATAACCCATCACGCACTGTAATGGATTTATATACAATTGTGGTCAAAAGTTTACATACACTTGTAAAGAACATAATGTCATGGCTGTCTTGAGTTTCCAATAATTTCTACAACTCTTATTTTTTTGTGATAGAGTGATTGGATCACATACTTGTTTGTTACAAACAACATTCATGAAGTTTGGTTCTTTTATGAAATTATTATGGGTCTACTGAAAATGTGACCAAATCTGCTGGGTCAAAAGTATACATACAGCAATGTTAGTATTTGAGTACATGTCTCTTGGCAAGTTTCATGGAAATAAGGCGCTTTTGGTAGCCATCCACAAGCTTCTGGTTTAGTTTTTGACCACTTCTCTTGACAAAATTGGTGCAGTTCAGCTAAATGTGTTGGTTTTCTGACATGGACTTGTTTCTTTAGCATTGTCCACACGTTTAAGTCAGGACTTTGGGAAGGCCATTCTAAAACCTTAATTCTAGCCTGATTTAGCCATTCCTTTACCACTTTTGACGTGTGTTTGGGGTCATTGTCCTGTTGGAACACTCAACTGTGCCCAAGACCCAACCTCCGGGCTGATGATTTTAGGTTGTCCTGAAGAATTTGGAGGTAATGCTCTTTTTTCATTGTCCCATTTACTCTCTGTAAAGCACCTGTTCCATTGGCAGCAAAACAGGCCCAGAGCATAATACTACCACCACCATGCTTGACGGTAGGTTTGGTGTTCCTGGGATTAAAGGCCTCACCTTTTCTCCTCCAAACATATTGCTGGGTATTGTGGCCAAACAGCTCAACAAAGATAAGACCTTCTGGAGGAAAGTTCTGTGGTCATGACATTATGTTCTTTACAAGTGTATGTAAACTTTTGACCATGACTGAGTGTGTAATTTAAAATTATATATTTATATTGTGATTGAACATGTTTTATAGTGTCCACAATGTTCAATGCGCAGGTGTGTTAAGTGTAACCGTGTGTTGACTTAATTTGTTGTAAAAGTGCATTTGTACAAATAACGGCCCTCCCCATAATAAAAGCCTGACCCTAATACACTCCAACAACAGGCACGGGGCAGCTGGCCTGTGTATATAAGCATTTACAGTTCTGTACAACGGCCGTGCTAGATAGAGCATCCAGCACACCGTCTTTGCGCTGGTGACAATGACGGCTCAACGCAAAAAGCAGGTCAGCAGTGCTTTTACAGTGTCACTTACTAAGGCAAAGCAGAGCACAGGCCTGAGTAACCGTGGGGGTTGTTATGTCAACTGGCTTATGGCTGACTGGCTTCAGTCTGCGGGAGTTCTGGTAAAAAGGATTTGAGGGAGTTCATGTCTGTGTGTGACTATGGAGCGATGCAGGGGTGGATTAGGACCAGTTTGTACCCCCGCCTCCTCTTCTCAGGCAGTAGATCGTGTCCACACTGTGCCCCTCTAATACCCCGCATGGCACCCTGGAGACATATGCCCCACAAAGCCATCACATCCACCCCCACAAAGGCCCATTCTCTTCATCCACCACACACACCCTTTTCATCCTCATTCCCCTTCTTTCGTGTCCTCCTCCACCCTGAGTACTTTCTTCCTTCCTTCCTCAGTCACTGTAACCTCGTTTTCCTCCTTTTCTCCAAGCAAGGAAAGAGGTGAGTCATGCGATTGAAGGGGATTTTTTAACAAACACCCTTTGAAGCGCTCTATTTGCAGAGTCACATTTCAACAGGATGAAGTGTTCCGACGCTATAATTGTGATTAAAACCGAGCAAGGGCTGTTACTTAAACCTTTGTAAGTGCATAGTGATTGCTTTTTAATGCGAAACACATTGGCCCCCCTCAGTGTGTGGCTGATTGTTGTATGAGGGTGGCTTCAAAACTGTGACACGACCCCCTCCTCCTCCCCGCCCTGTTGTTTGGCCAGAGGCCAGCGCTTCATTTACACCATGTCGAAGATAACTGCGCTTGTTGGTCGGTCACATGACCCAGATGCATGTCATGCAACATAACGTAACTGTAGACATTCCATACTGGTATGTCACCGCGGCCACTTCCCACTCAGCGTTCCCACAGAGAAGTAGATGTGGCATTTATTTACCGTATTTTTCGGACTATAAGCCGCAGTTTTTTTCATAGTTTGGCCGAGGGGTGCGACTTATACTCAGGAGCGACTTATGTGTGAAATTATTAACACATTACCGTAAAATATCAAATAATATTATTTAGCTCATTCACGTAAGAGTATAAGATTTCATGGGATTTAGCGATTAGGAGTGACAGATTGTTTGGTAAACGTATAGCATGTTCTATATGTTATAGTTATTTGAATGACTCTTACCATAATATGTTACGTTAACATACCAGGCACGTTCTCAGGTGGTTATTTATGCCTCATATAACGTACACTTATTCAACCTGTTGTTCACTATTATTTATTTATTTTAAATTGCCTTTCAAATGTCTATTCTTGGTGTTGGGTTTTGTCAAATACATTTCCCCCAAAAATGCGACTTATACTCCAGTGCGACTTATATGTGTTTTTTTCCTTCTTTATTATGCATTTTCGGCAGGTGCGACTTATACTCCGAAAAATACGGTACCTGTGGGTTTTACACAGGACACCGTGCAATGGGATTCTGCTAGAATTGTGTAACAGTAAAACACCTGCATTAAAATTACAGCAGAAATGACAAGTAAATATGAAAATGGAATGCCTGCATGTATAAATCTCTACACCTCGATTATACAGTAAGACGACATACAGTTAGGTCCATAAATATTTGGACATTGACACAATTGTCAGTATTCCAGCTCTGTACAACACCACAATGGATTTGAAATGAAACAATCAAGATGTGCTTTAAGTGTACACTCTGAGCTTTAATTTGAGGGTATTTACATCCAAATCAGGTGAACGGTGTAGGAACTACAACACATTTTATATGTGCCTTCCACTTTTTAAGGGACCAAAAGTAATTGGACAAACTAACATAATCATAAATCAAATTGTCACTTTTTAATACTTTGTTGCAAATCCTTTGCAGTCAATGACAGCCTGAAGTGTGGAAGCCATAGACATCACCAGACGCTGGGTTTGGTCCCTGGTGATGCTCTGCCGGGCCTCTGTTGCAGCTGTCTTCACTTCCTGCTTGTTCTTTGGGCATTTTCCCTTCAGTTTTGTCTTCAGCAAGTGAAATTCATGCTCAATGGGATTCAGGTCTGGTGATTGACTTGGCCATTGCAGAACATTCCATTTCTTTGCCTTAAAAAACTCTTTGGTTGCTTTCGCAGTATGCTTCGGGTCATTGCCCATCTGCACTGTGAAGCGCCGTCCAATGAGTTTTGAAGCATTCGGCTGAATATGAGCAGATAATATTGCCCCAAACACTTCACAATTCATTCTGCTGCTTTTGTCAGCTGTCACATCATCAATAAATATAAGAGATCCAGTTCTACTGGCAGCCATGCATGCCACTACCACCACCATGCTTCACTGATAAGGTGGTATGCTTTGGATCTTGAGCAGTTCCTTGCCTTCTGCATACTCTTCTCTTTCCATAATTTTGGTACAAGTTGATCTTTGTCTCATCTGGCCATAAGATGTTGTTCCAGAACTGCACAGGCTCTTTTACATGTTTCTTGGCAAACTCTAATCTGGCCTTCCTGTTTTTGAGGCTCACCCATGGTTTACGCCTTGTGATGAAGCCTCTGTATTTCCTCTGGTGAAGTCTTCTCTTAATTGTTGACTTGGACACAGATGCACCTACCTCCTGGAGAGTTTTCTTCATCTGGCCAACTGTTGTGAAGGGGTTTTTCTTGACAAGGAAAGGTATTTGTCTGTCATCCACCACACTTGTTTTCCATGGTCTTCCAGGTCTTTGGGTGTTGCTGAGCTTAGCAGTGCGTTCTCTCTTTTTAAGAATGTACCAAACACTTGATTTGGCCACACC
Source organism: Nerophis lumbriciformis (assembly GCF_033978685.3). Taxonomy (NCBI): domain Eukaryota; kingdom Metazoa; phylum Chordata; class Actinopteri; order Syngnathiformes; family Syngnathidae; genus Nerophis; species Nerophis lumbriciformis. The sequence goes on along the minus strand of NC_084558.2, from coordinate 34,973,329 downwards.
TCATGTTTTTGCTATCTCTCTGATGGCTTTGTTTTGATTTTTCAGCCCAATGATGGCTTGCTTCACTGATAGGGACAGCTCTTTGGACTTCATATTGAGAGGTGACCTCCCCAGATTACAAACTAATATACCACACTTGAAATGACATCTAAGCCTTTTATCTGCTCTTTGTAAATTAAGTAAATGAAAAAAAACAAGGGAATAACACACATCTGGCCATGGAACAGCTGAGTAGCCAATTGTCCAATTACTTTTGGTCCCTTAAAAAGTGGAAGGCACATATAAAATGTGTTGTAATTCCTACACTGTTCACCTGCTTTGGATGTAAATACCCTCAAATTAAAGCTCAAAGTCTGCACTTAAAGCACATCTTGATTGTTTCATTTCAAATCCATTGTGGTGTTGTACAGAGCTGGAATACTGAAAATTGTGTCAATGTCCAAATATTTATGGACCTAACTGTATGTTTTCAGATAGTTGGTTGGGTACTCTGACTTCCTCCCACCTCCAATAAACATGCACCTTGGGATAGGTTGATTGGCAATACTAAATTGGCACTTGTGTGTGAATGTTGTCTATCTGTGTTGGCCCTCCGATGAGGTGGCGACTTGTCCAGGGTGTACCCCGCCTACCGCCCGAATGCAGCTGAGATAGGCTCCAGAACCCCTCGCAATTCGAAAGGGACAAGCGGTAGAATATTGATGGATGGATGGTTTTCGATATTCGGGTCAATTTGGTACTTGTGGGGTAGCAACCATTGACTTCAACACAACAGGGCGAGGACAGTGATTTAAACTCCACAGCTCTTTTGAATACCCACACATCCAGGGCCGGCCCCTGGCAAAAACATGCAATGCGGTTGTTCAGGGCCACAACCACTGTACTACCTTAGTGGATACAATTATACTTTGTCTTTGCTGAACTTTTGTTCAGTGGTGAGTCAACATGTCTTTTTTAATAGTTTTGGATCAGTTTAGCATCATTGTGGCCGTGTTGATTAAAAAACCCTAAGAGGTATCTGTTAATTTAGCATTGCTTTAAACGCCGTCGTGGTGACAGATTTACGGCCGTATTTCAAAATCAACCCTATTATTCACTTTTATTTTGTAGCCAAATCTTTCCCCTTGTCAAGACTTGGACTATGGCGTGGTTAGTTCTCCCGTGGTGCAAATGAACATTTGGACCAGACATGGCGTGAAGGTGAAGACATATTTAATTTTACTATAACAAAAAGAACAAACTAAAGGCGGAAGTACAAACTTGACAAATGAAACCAATACTTGCACGTGGGCAAAAAACTAAGGACATGAACAAAAGTCGCTAACTGTGGCATGAATAAAAAAAAACTTACTTGGACAGGGCATGAAGTACGCAGAGGTAAACAGAGTGTGACAGGGGTATGATGTCGCCAGGGAGTCTTCCTGGCAACAATGGGTTTAAATAATAGTGACATGATTAAAGACAGCTGCGTGAGTCGTGAGGGCAGGTCAAAACTAATGGGTTGCTATGGTGACAAACAAGAGTGCACAATGAGTCCAAACGTGGAACAGGTGTAACTAATGGGTAACCATGGAAACAAGACAAAGGAGTGAAAAGCCAGAAACTAAAGAGTCCAATAACTAAACAAAACAAAACATGATTACACAGACATGACACCCCTAAAGATATCGTGACTACAAACATTTGTTTTTACAGTGTTTTTGCCCATTTATTGTGTTTTGGTTACTTTTTCAATTAATACGGAAGCAAGGTAGCAGTTTGGAATTGGAGATATTGAACACTTTCCCCCTTGGAGATATGGTAAATGGGTTATACTTGTATCGCGCTTTTCTACCTTCAAGGTACTCAAAGCGCTTTGACACTATTTCCACATTCACCCATTCACACACACTTTTACACACTGATGGTGGGAGCTGCCATGCAAGGCATTAACCCCGACCCATAAGGAGCAAGGGTAAAGTGTCTTGCTGAAGGACACAACGGACGTGACTAGGTTGTCATAAGCTGGGGATCAAACCAGGAACCCTCAGGTTGCTGGCATGGCCACTCTCCCAACTGTGCCACGCCGTCCCCAAAATCTGAGTTATCGACCTATCAACCTATTTTTTATATACATTTTTGGATATTTTCTGAAATATAAACATGACTATTGAACATATTGGATTGAACTGAATTGTAGATGTCAATGTAGTCTTTTTGTTTGTTGTTCACTGGTGATTATTCAAAGTAAATACAAATCTGTACACGTTAAATATTAATAATACGGTACATTATTTCTTAATATCTAATTGTAAACATATTTGAACTGTACTCTTATTATCCCATAGCTGATTGCCAAGAGTAATTCAGTCAACCCTGGTGTATCGCTGTTAATTGGTTCCTTGCCTGGCCGTGGTAAATTAATTTCCGCAAAGTAGGAACTGGTATAGCTGGCATAGCTAGAGCCAAAAAAACGTACATTGACTACAATGTTTACAGTGCAGGCCAAAGTGGCCCAAATCAGATTTTTTTCAGATCTGATTTTTTTCCAATTGACTGTTATTGTTGAAAATTATTGTTTAGGGCCACAAAAAGCACCTGCGTTACAGCTCTGATGCCATCGCCAAAGCAGCTAAATTGCCAGGTTGACTTTATCCAACCACATTCTGTGTTATATTAATATTTCCATTCAGACGTCTTAAATCCCATAGCTAAACTAAATCTCTCTAAAACTGTCCACCACCAATTTTATTTCCCATTGCTTTCTGAGCACTTGCTTTGTTTTCCATTCTCTACTTTGTTCCCTCAGGAAGAATGTGTCAGGATCTGGATTCATTAAACTGCATCCTCCTCTTTTTGTCAAGGTCTCTGCAGAGCTTGCTGCAACATCCCGTGGATGCCTGGAGGTTTTCCTATGAGATATGGACTAAAAGGACTTGTTGTTGCTGTTCAACATGTGCTTCTTAACCGTACTCTTATGGGAATGCATCCTTACCAATACCCGCTAACCAGTCTTGCCTCCTCAAGCATTAGAGTGGGCTCATTAGTAGAAAACAACACCTGGTATATATATTTTTTCATAGCCAAGATCCCTTTTTCCCCCTCAAACAAAACCACACTTTATGAGTGGGGCGTGTCCTGCATTCCTTCCGTCCTCTTGTGTGGACATGTGGATTGTGCAGAAAAAAATGAATATGTACACTAAAGATCTTAAGGTCATTTTTAACCCTATTGCTTGGATTTACATGACGTCACATCCGGCTCATTAAATATGCGTGGTGGTCCACAAATATGACTACAAGGGTGTTATTTAATGTTAAATGGCTATCATTATGTTAAACATATTTCGACGATACTAAACAGTTTTTATTCTCTAACTATTGAAATATTCAATTCATTATTACTACGGTCAGGCCTGGAACCGATTAGCAACGCTAAACAAGGGACAACTGTACCTCAAATATTCCACACCACAATTATGTCTGTTGGGTTGAATACTTATTATTGTTTTTATATTATGCTATATTTACTGGCTCTGAATTCACAAAAAACTTCTAAAACAAACGTTTTAAGGGGAACTGCATACAGAATGTTTTTCTTTTTTATATGCATTCTATATTGTAAATAAAAGCTAGCAAGAGGTAGCTAATAATGTAGGTAATGGAGGTCCGATCGATTCTGCCTATAAAGCCCTGTAAAAACATTTAAAAACCTCCATAAACATGTTCTATACTATGCGTGCTGTAAAAATATAAGTAAAGTAGTAACAGGCACTTTCATGATAAAATGTTTTTTTTTATATATTTTGGTCATTTTAAGCATCGCGGTGGAGCATTGATTTCAAAGAATGCATTTTCTATTTCCCCTCAACAACTAACACTAATCATGGCAGACTGCTGTGGGACAAATGATGATTCAGAATGTCATATATTTGAGCCTGAATATATTGAGGATAAGCTACAAGTTTTAGCCGCTAAGTGATAAGTAGATCCAGGTCTAGCAAAACACTACGCATCATGTAGCATCAAGTGCTGAAAAAGAAATACAAACTACGAGCATAGTAAAACAATCAGTTACTATACAATGTCTGCTCTCAGTGGATAGCGTCTGATGGGATGTTTATATCTTTCAGCACGAGACTTGTGTTCCCTATTAAGATGATGAATTAATCAAAATATAATCCTCACTACTGAGTTTAAAAAAACAGTGTATTACAGTGTCTTCATAGTCGGGTCTAAATTGAATTTCAAAGTTTACCAATTTCTCTGCTAATGGACTCAACCATCTCCTAAACAAGTGTGAGAGGCATGATTTATAATAACTACTACTAATAACGTTTGCCAACTTTGAGGCGATGCAGCAGCTCACCGGCTCAATAGCTATGTACTTCTCTGTGATCATGGCGCCGCTAAAAGTAGTTCCTCTGTGTTATCTCTTATAATAACAATGTCGCTAATATTTGTTTACAAATAAATGGAGTATTTGTGGCGGTTTTTGGATGTTTTTAAAAGGTTTTTATAGGCAGAATAAATGACTCCACTGCTAGTAACAAGTCCCAGTGGGCACTGCAAGGTTAAAGGGGAACATTATCACAATTTCAGAAGGGTTAAAACCATTAAAAATCAGTTCCCAGTGGCTTATTTTATTTTTCAAAGTTTTTTTCAAAATTTTACCCATCTCGCAATATCCCTAAAAAAAAAGCTTCAAAGTGCCTGATTTTAACCATCGTTATATACACCCGTCCATTTTCCTGTGACGTCACACAGTGATGCCAATACAAACAAACATGGCGGGTAGAACAGCAAGGTATAGCAACATTAGCTCGGATTCAGACTCGGATTTCAGCGGCTTAAGCGATTCAACAGATTACGCATGTATTGAAACGGATGGTTGTAGTGTGGAGGCAGGTAGCGAAAACGAAATTGAAGAAGAAACTGAAGCTATTGAGCCATATCGGTTTGAACTGTATGCAAGCGAAACCGACGAAAACGACACGACAGCCAGCGACACGGGAGAAAGCGAGGACAAATTTGGCGATCGCCTTCTAACCAACGATTGGTATGTGTTTGTTTGGCATTAAAGGAAACTAACAACTATGAACTAGGTTTACAGCATATGAAATACATTTGGCAACAACATGCACTTTGAGAGTGCAGACAGCCCATTTCAGGCGCGCTAAGAACATATATTTTTCCACGATTTTAGCACTCAGGTTAACCATACCTAAATAGACACAAAATACTGCATTACACAAGACTACCCGAATGTACTCGAATGATTGAAAAAAAAAAATGTTTTTAAGCTAAATTATTGGTAAACACAGTTTATGTATAATAATTTACGTAAAACCGCGAGTAATGAATAAAGTTTTCATCAATTAATATATTCTGTAGACATACCCTCATCCGCTCTCTTTTCCTGAAAGCTGATCTGTCCAGTTTTGGAGTTGATGTCAGCAGGCCAGGGAAGCTAGGGTCGATATTCTTCTCTTGATCATCTTCGGTGGCATAAGAGACGGTTGCCATCTCTGTCGTAGCATAGCTTTTGTCGGTAAAGTGTGCGGAACAAACGACTGACCAATTCGTCGGCTTTCCCCACACCCTCGTATTTTGAACACATTTCGTCCAATTTCTTGCCACTTTCGCATCTTTGGGCCACTGGTGCAACTTGAATCCGTCCCTGTTTGTGTTGTTACACCCTCCGACAACACACCGACGAAAGTGAGAATATGGCGGATTTTTAAAAGGGTTTTATAGGCAGAATAAATGACTCCCATTAGCATTGTTACCTGTCTAGTACGAGTCGTGTATTGCTTGTATTCCGACAGTCCCGGAAGTGAAAACCAGTTGTGGTCAACCGAGCTAAAATGGCTGTATTACACAAGGGGCCTATATATTCCTGCAAAAATCCAACTATACAATGGAATAGAACCTTATGCTTTATCCAAAAAAAAAAAAAAAGATTTGTCGAGCTATAAAGGATTATTCGCCGGTGGAGATCCCAAACATATCAGACTATCGTGTGCTCCAGACATCATTCTTCATGACAAAACAGATGAAAAGTTGGAAAAGCATGAAGGTTTACAACTTCTTTGTGTGTGACTGGGTCAAGGACGTTTGTATCAACACTCTCCCGGATAGATATGCGTCGTTTTTGTTCGAGTAACATTTCATGTTTTAACTTTGTGTCTCCTGTCATGTTTGTTGCCTGCCCTTGCTGTTGAACGCGCCTTTTACAAGTAGCGTATTTTTCCCCGACTTTATCAAAATATAACTATCGATGTCAACATTGTGTATGTGCTGAAAGCTTCATTTATGATGATTGGCTTTGGTAGGTTTTGCTCACATTTGCTTTCTTTTATTTAGACTTGCTGAGTTGGTGCAATACGGAACACTCGCAGCAAAAATGTGTCGTAACAACTACAAATAATATCAAGACGATACTTAAATGGGAAACACTAAACGTTAAGAGTATATCATACAAACCTTTAACACAGTGGTCACTGCAAACGTATGCATTCTTTGACTCTGCTCCCTTGGACTAGAGTGCGTGGTACTTTTGTCATCTTTTTTTTTTTTTATAAAATCTTGCACTCTTTCGGCATTCTTGATTACCTGTCGAGGAACTCTGAAGAAACGTTTGACCTTTTCGCGATTCAAACGGTTCGTACAGCCGAAAACAAAACAAGCATAAGGCATGTTTTTCTTCTAGAAATGCTCAATTGCGCTAGTATCCATTGAGAACAGACGCTGGCGTGACCACCATGCGTATTCAATGTGACGTCGTTTTGAATACAAGCAATTACAAATAAGAATGCATAAAAAAGAGAGATTGTTAAAAAGAGATTGTTAATGATAGGCAACATTCCAAAACAAAGTGCTGTAAAGAGCACAGTAGTCACACACACAGGGAAATTGCAGAACAGAGACAGCGCTTGCTATACTTTTTTCTTTGCAATGCATTGTGGTCTCGGTCCGCATGCTAGGGTTGGGACAATCACATTCAGACTTGACCACAGGAATCGTACGAGCTAACTAACTTAACCAAAACTGTATGAGCAGTGTGAACACAACCTTCGACAGTTTGGCCTTTTCCTACGACAAAACCCTAAAGCAGGACATTTTCACATACTCTAAATAATGAAGGTTGTTGGTGAAACAATAGAAGAGTTTAGTTTAGTGCCTTCATAACTTGTAGTGTCTTGCTCTGCTGCAACCTAGTCATTTATTTTCTCTCCAGAACCACCCATTTCTTGTAATGAGTCAACATAAACAACTTCAATCTTGCACTTGAACTTCCAAGTGGACGTTTGAATGTCGAACCCATTCAAAGCTTTCTTATCAATTCCCTCTTGTGAGAGACCTTTGGACATTTTCCAGCTTCATGAGTACGACGTTTCCTGATAAAATTAAGTTGCATGAAATAGGGTCAATGGCACAGTCAGGAAGCAACACTCTTGACTCGTGTTTAAACAGATCTTCCTCCCTGAGCTGGTAACAAGTCCCAGTGGGCAGTGCAAGGTTAAAGAGTGACTGGAAAACGGAGGATTGTATTTGTATGTATGCCCTACAGGAGCAGAAATAAAACTGTCCTCCTGAATATCCTGGTTAAACCGGTAGGGCTGCATACCTACCCTACCAAGATGGTCAAAACAAAGTCAGTCAGAAACGTCGCTTTATAACTAGTTCCCCTTCCGTGTTCATCAACATAGCCAAATGTTTCAATGTTTTCAAATGTATGACTCCCCTTCAATGGCCATTGTGGCTTAAAATAACACGTCTACCTTCCAAACAAAGCACTTCTGGTTCTCCATGCACACACTTTGGTTGTGTGCTGATTTGCACTCCTTTTTTAGGAAGCGAGCTAGGTGACTTATGTAAGCTTGTGCCTACTCCTGAAGTCAACATACAGTCGAGATCCTTTTTTGCCTTCTTAAGGCAATTCTCCGTAGTGACATTTTAAAGTAAAGTGCAGTCACTAAACACAAGAAAAGTACATCTGTTTTTTTCTTTTTTTTTCTGTTTAGCTTTGGCAGATTATGTCAGCTACCAGACAAAGAGCCATATTTGGTGCAGGGAACATGAGCTAACTAGTGTACTTATGAGTGAAACTATTGGTAAGGTCATTATTAGAACCCTACTTAATACTCTCCAAGATAACATTTATGTAGATTAGGCTTTACTTGGTCATTTCTGCATGTATCAGTTGTTAATGCACTGGATAGGCATGATTACCGTACTACATCTTTATGGAGTTTTTACCTTACATGTTTCGACTGTCATCTGCAGTCTTCCTCACAAGACATAAATACTGGTACACTTGTATTTTTGTTTGTGTAATCTTATATTCTACTGCTGAATCACAAAATGGTGCGAATTTTTCTCTAAACATGCACCCCAACTACATCCGTTCTATAATTTTTTTCTGACGAATACACCACACTGGTTCATAAGTAACCCCATTAGTGGGATTGACTTGAATTTTCTCACACAGTTGACCACACTCTACACCAGAGGTGTCAAACTCATTTTAGCTCAGGGGCCAAATAGGAGGAAATCTATTCCAAACTGGACCGGACTGGTAAGATCATGGCATGATAACTTAAAAATGTAAAAATCCCAAATAATCCTCTTGACAAAACACGTCAAGTTAGTTAAAAATTCTGAGGAAAAAATTGGTGCAGTTTTAAAAACACAATGAAGTACGCAATAAACTAAGACTTTGTCTCAGTGTATCTACAAAGTCATCAAACTTTAAGTCTAAATATATAGATAATACCTAATTTGTCATGTACACGTATTAATCTTGCGCTAACTCAACAAACCATACAAACGGAGGTAATAACTATTTTAGAGGGTTGAGTTACACTCTGCGTTCACTTTTCTCATTTTTGACAGACATTTAGGGGCAAAGAGGGTGCCAAAAAAACGATGTGTTTGAAGCAGAAGAAGTAATACGGCAGGTTTTACGTTTCATTTGGGTCAGGGGTTCAGGAGCCAGAGCCACGCTTTACTGTCTACCTCTTGCTTGACCCCGGTATGAACAGTTTGCTTGCCTAAAATAATTGCTATTGTGACATCCAGTGGAAACATTTAGAACAGCAGTTTCTTTCATTCTCAATTTCAGCTCATTTTTCTACTTAGCAAACTCATCTCGCGGGCCGGATAAAAAACTGTTTGCGGACCCCCTGCTCCACAATGTCACTTGAGGGTGTTTAGCCAAATCAGCACAAAACCTAATGTACACCTTTGCAAATTTGAGCAAGATTAGTTAAGATATATGGCTGCCAGCAAGCAAAAGCATAGCAACTACCATATTTTTCGGAGTATAAGTCGCTCCGGAGTATAAGGCGCACCGGGCGAAAATGCATTATAAAGAAGGAAAAAAACATATATAAGTCGCACTGGAGTATAAGTCGCATTTTTGGGGGAAATTTATTTGATAAAACCCAACACCAAGAATAGACATTTGAAAGGCAATTTAAAATACATAAAGAATAGTGAACAACAGGCTGAATAAGTGTACGTTATATGAGGCATAAATAACCAACTGAGAACGTGCCTGGTATGTTAACGTAACATATTATGGTAAGAGTCATTCAAATAACTATAACATATAGAACATGCTATACGTTTACCAAACAATCTGTCACTCCTAATCGCTAAATCCGATGAAATCTTATACGTCTAGTCTCTTACGTGAATGAGCTAAATAATATTATTTGATATATTACGGTAATGTGTTAATAATTTCACACGGCCAAATTATGAAAAAAACTGCGACTTATAGTCTGAAAAATACGGTAATTGTTATTGAGCATTTGTCTAATGATTACAAATCTTCAAGGTTATCTGTATTGCAGTTTTTGTTCCACATGTCTTTCAGTATAATGAAACAGTATTAGTAGTAGTAGTAATAAAATAATATCTTCTGTGTTTTTATCATTAGTTCATGTACAGTGAATTTTGGTGTAATGGCTATATATGATATTTATACGTTTAGGTCACACAGTTGATAAAGTTAGAGGAAACCTTGTTGTAGAGCATATATTTCATCATCAAACAGTTACATGTCAACAGTTACTCTTAATGGGCTGCGTACAATAACCTCACCCTCATTGGTTGTCCTTGTTTTATCAAGTGGAGAATGATTACATAGAGGTCAGAGTGGATACTGCTATATTCCAAGGTCCTATTATTTAAGCCTGTGTTTTTCAACCTTTTTTGAGCCAAGGCACATTTTTTGCGTTAAAAAAAATCCGGAGGCACACCACAAGCAGAAATCATTAAAAAACTAAACTCAGTAGATAGTAAAAAGTCGTTGTCGCAATTGTTGGATGTGACTTTAAACCTTAACCAAGAGTTTTTTGCTGTTTTCCTGTGTATAATGTTTTAGTTCTTGTCTTGCGCTCCTATTTGGTGGCTTTTTTTTCTTTTTTTGGTATTTTCCTGTAGCAGTTTCATGTCCCACATCTACTGTGTTTTAGCAATGAAGAATATTTCGGTTGTTTTTATCCTTCTTTGTGGGGACATTGTTGATTGTCATGCCATGTTCGGATGTACATTGTCTTTGTTCCACAGTAAGCCTTTGCTATCGTCCAGCATTCTGTTTTTGTTTACTTTGTAGCCAGTTCAGTTTTAGTTTCGTTCTGCATAGCCTTCCCTAAGCTTCAATGCCTTTACTGAGGGGCACTCACCTTTTGTTTATTTTTGGTTTAAGCATTAGACACCTTTTTTACCTACACACTGCCTCCCGCTGTTTCCGACATCTACAAAGCAATTAGCTACCGGCTGCCACCTACTGATATGGAAGAGTATTACACGGTTACTCTGCCGAGCTCTAGACAGCACCCACACTCAATAACAACACATAATTTGCAGAGTATAATTACTGGTTTGCAAAAAATATTTTTAACCCAAATAGGTGAAATTAGATAACCTCCCACGGCACACCAGACTGTATCTCACGGCACACTAGTGTGCCGCGGCACAGTGGTTGAAAAACACTGATTTAAGCAAGCAAGAAATACAATTCTGGCTTGTTTTTACTAGCCAGCAGGTGGTCATGAGTCAGAGCCAGGGGCCCTCTTGAGATTTCCTTCAAGCTTGACTTGCATCATAATAGAAAATGTTCTTAGAGTAAGCTAATTGATTCCACTTCATGTGCAGACTCACCTCCCCTTACCCCCAAGCATTGACCCCTCATACACTTGGTCCATTTCTTCTTCTTTTCCATTCTCATTACTGACATTCTCCAGGCGCAGTACCCCCCGCTGATATGTTTTCACTCAAAGGTTGCACACGTTGTCATGAACATGAGCTCATGTGCTAAATCAGCCCATGCCCTATAATTGGAGGGATACCACAGGGTTACATTAATCCTGATGCACCCCCTGCACCATAAACACACATTCGTGCACTCAACTGCAGCTTCTTACCTCATGATGCCCCAAAGCAGCTTGAGCGTAAAACCTACCATTCTCTCAATGTGGAACAAACACACATTATTGTAGCAATATGAATGCAACCCTTGAGGGCCCTTAAAAGTTACACTTTTTACCCTTAGGTTATAAAACACTCCCTCCCTTTAAAGTCAGATTTTTTTTCACTTTTATACATCAAATATTTGGGCCTCAATATCCATCCATCCATTTTTCTTCCGCTTATCTGAGGTCGGGTCGTGGGGGCAGCAGCCCAAGCCCCAGCCACTTTGTCAAGCTCATCCCTGGGGATCCCAAGACGTCCCTAGGCCAGCTAGGAGACATAGTTCCCCCAACATGTCCTGGGTCTTCCCTGTGGCCTCCTACCGGTCAGACGTGCCCTTAACACCTCCCAAGGGACGCGTTCAGGGGGCTTCATGACCAGATGCCCGAACCACCTCAGCGGGCTCCTCTCGATGTGAAGGAGCAGCGGCTTTACCCTGAGCTTGTCCCGAATGACAAATTAGGGCTGCAGTTATCGATTTTAGTAATCCAGTAATCTATCGATTAGTTTGTTTGATTAATCGAGTAATCAGAATTATTTTTTTGCTTACCATAACCTTCATTTTTTTCTAGTAAACAACAACATTGTAATTGAAATTTTAACATGTGTGCATTTAAAGTTCTGGGTACATTATGCAGTCCGAATATTATATATTTTTTTATCAATTACTCTCATTAAACTAAGACAACATAATACAAATCTAAGCAATTTTATAATCAAATTAATTAATTTCATCGATTAATCGTTGCAGCCCTACAATATTTTCCAAAATTGAAATACAAAGTGGATTATTTGTGAGGATTTTTGTTGTTACAGCCTAAATTTTTTTTTTTTTTTTTTTTTTCGCTTTTCACTGCATCAACATTGTCAGACTTAACTACTGTTTTTTTTTTATGTAAACCGCAACTACAAAATATTTTGTCAACCAAATGTGGCTATAATGGCAGTCAATGGAACCAACTGGGTCCCAAGCGCATATATGGACATCCCCTATTCTACACACCTTGCAATAGAAGAGGTATCATGAATTAAAAAAGTAATAGATAAAAAAAATATGTTTTTATATGATATATTGAGGATCAAAATAATCAAGTCAAACATGGTGCGGTGAGGGTTAAGTCAGGGCAAGACGTGCGGTTTTTGGCTCTTTGAATATTCAACGGAACAAAAATTAGCTCATCTCAGCCTGTCTAATTCATCTAACCGCGATGTTTTTAAACTCGTCAAAAACGTGTTTGAATTTTCCACAAAATGTCCTAAATGAGATAGTTTTCCCAGCGACACATTACCTGGTTTGACGTGGCCGTGGACACCCTTTGACTAGTTAACTAGCAGTATAAGATATGCAGACACACAAACTCCAACCACACTCATTTCCACCGTTTAGAGTTTGACTGCATATGTGTTTGCAGTAAATACAGAGTCATCACGGGGTTTGGATCTTCTTCTAGCGGCCATTAGAGACACCAATTAGGTGGGAAGTCAACGGGGGGGGGGGTAAAGGCTTTTAATAATGTCCTGCACACCCTTTTCCAACTGGCTGCAACAGTTGATGGAATCGATGTGAGATTTCTCTGAAGAGAGCAAGCTGACATCATTCTCACAAGGGGCTGTTAGTTGCCTAAAAGGGTTGGGCCTGGAGCACCACAGCTGAGTAAATTGTGGCCAGTTCCCTCTGATAACTGGCGACACACACTGAATCCAGTTTGACTGCAGTCCTTGAAAGACATATGTAGAAAAGCGTATAATGATGTTACTCTAATGGTGTCTTCTTGTGTTTTTTTGCAGTTCTAAGATTTTAATGGAGTGAGACACTGCTGCATTTTTGTATCTACGCATCTGAGCGACAAAAAGCAATCATCTCCTTTTGGCTCCGCTCGCTGATCATAATCATCATCGTAGATGGATGCGATGGACACCTTACAGAGCTCAGCCCCAGAGACCAAAGCCGAGCGGATCGCTCGCTACAAAGCCGAAAGGAGGAGGGAGCTGGCTGAGCGCTATGGCACCACTGAAGAATTCACCTCCAAATATGCCCGCAGTAAGGACAGGAAAATTGCAGAGTCATCCGAATCAAAGACAAAGGAGAAATTTGAGGATAACGGGTCAGAGAAAAGGTACACCAGGAAAGGCCTCAAGAGTAAAGTCGATATTGACACTGATATCGAGAAACTGAAACACAAGACTGTTTTAACATCGGAAACAGAAGTTCAACCTTCCATCAAGACCAATATTAGGTAAGTTTTATCTTCTCTTGTTGTTTTTATGTGTTTTTGGATCCAAACATAATATGCAGCATTTTCCAAAAATGAGGTGTAAAGTGGAGTATTATTTAGTTATTACAACCTCGACCCGATCAGTAATTAAAGGGGAACATTATCACAATTTCAGAATTGTTAAAACCATTAAAAATCAGTTCCCAGTGGCTTATCATATTTTTCAAAGTTTTTTTCAAAATTTTACCCATCACGCAATATCCCTAAAAAAAGCTTCAAAGTGCCTGATTTTAAACACCCGTCCATTTTCCTGTGACGTCACATAGTGAAGCCAACACAAACAAACATGGCGGAAAGAACAGCAAGCTATAGCGACATTAGCTCGAATTCAGACTCGGATTTCAGCGGCTTAAGCGATTCAACAGATTACGAAAGTATTGAAACGGATGGTTGTAGAGTGGAGGCAGGTAGCGAAAACGAAATTGAAGAAGAAACTGAAGCTATTGAGCCATATCGGTTTGAACCGTATGCAAGCGAAACCGACGAAAACGACACGACAGCCAGCGACACGGGAGAAAGCGAGGACGAATTCGGCGATCGCCTTCTAACCAAAAAATGGTATGTGTTTGTTTGGCATTAAAGGAAACTGACAACTATGAACTAGGTTTACAGCATATGAAATATATTTGGCAACAACATGCACTTTGAGAGGGCAGACAGCCCAATTTTCATCAATTAATATATTCTGTAGACATACCCTCATCCGCGCTCTTTTCCTGAAAGCTGATCTGTCCAGTTTTGGAGTTGATGTCAGCAGGCCAGGGAAGCTAGGGTCGATAGGGGGTTTAGCTCGCTCGTCTGCGGGAACAAACTGCCGCCATTGCTTGTCGTTCTACCGAGGTCCTTTGTCTCTGTATTGCTCACACACTCCGGCAGATTCAATGGGGGTCTGGCGGCAGATTTCTTTGACTTTATCGTTGGAAATGCATCTGCTTTGAGTGTCGCAGGATATCCACACATTCTTGCCATCTCTGTCGTAGCATAGCTTTCATCGGTAAAGTGTGCGGAACAAACGTCCAATTTCTTGCCACTTTCGCATCTTTGGGCCACTGGTGCAACTTGAATCCGTCCCTGTTCGTGTTGTTACACCCTGCGACAACACACCGACGAGGCATGATGTCTCCAAAGTACGGAAAACAGTCGAAAAAACGGAAAATAACAGAGCTAATTTGACTCGGTGTTTGAGAAAATGGCGGATTGCTTCCTGATGTGACGTCACAACGTGACGTCATCGCTCCGAGAGCGAATATTAGAAAGGCGTTTAATTCGCCAAAATTCCCCCATTTAGAGTTCGGAAATCGGTTAAAAAAATATATGGTCTTTTTTCTGCAACATCAAGGTATATATTGACGCTTACATAGGTCTGGTGATAATGTTCCCCTTTAAGAACAACATTGACTTTAGGGGCTGCAACAAATATTTGATTAATTTGATTTGGAAAAAAATATTTCATTTATTGTTGCCTTGATTAATCATTTAATTTGAACTAATTAAAATTGATCAAATCCGGGTCACATGGTTTACCCGGAACTTTAAATGTTCAAACATAGTTTCTGCAGAATTGCTGTAATAGAGCGCACATGAGAGCAGTAGTGTGTGGGGGATCTGTGTGGCGGAGAAGTTTTTTTCTTAAATTCTTTAGCGATTGAAGACCTATTAAAAGTACAATTTCGATGTGGAGGATATGCATTTATTAGAAAAAAAGAAGTGAGGTTATGGTAGGCAGAAAATATGTTGTTTATTTCAACTAGTTTCGCTAATATATGCATTGCGGCTAATGGTAGTCACCGTTGTAACCTTCAAAGCACTCTAAAACCCTCCATCAACGTTTTATATATACACTGCAAGTATATATATATCTATTGTACTAACAGACATGTTCATAACAATATGTAATATGTTCAATATTTACCATATTTTGGTAATTTTATGCATTACCGGGACTTCTTTCTTCAGCGCATTTATTTCCGTTTCCATAACAACATACTTCTGACTTCCGGCAACAAATGTGTGTTCCTACTTCCGGAAATAAACGTGAGCGTGTTCTAGTTATGGCAGACTTGGTAACAGACAACGAAGATGATTATTTTTGGACAAATGAGGATTCACAACCTAATATTTTTAAACCTGAATACACGGAGGATGAACTACTGGTTATAGAAGCAAGGACGGACAGGGGGTGAAACGTTGGAGCAGACGGAAGCCGAAAGAGTGAGGTCGGCGTGATTTGACTCGTAAGTGTGGAACTTGAAGCCAAGCTATGCCTACATAAATGGAGTGCTTTCCCAAACTAAACCAGAAATAAAATTCCCGGGCCAGTTGAGCCAAACAGACAACGGTCCATCGAGTGCGTCACTATTATATTGATCATGATATATGCAGAATTACTTGCTTGTTATTACAACCAGAGGTGGGTAGAGTAGCCAGAAATTGTACTCAAGTAAGAGTACTGTTATTTTAGAGATGTATTACTCAAGTAAAAGTAAGGAGTAGTCACCCAAATATTTACTTGAGTAAAAGTAAAAAGTATGTTGTGAAAAAACTACTCAAGTACTGAGTAACTGATGAGTAACATACACACTCATATATATATATATATATATATATATATATATATATATATATATATATATATATATATATATATATATATATATATATATATATATATATATACATTGATATATACAGTCATCATTTATATGTATTTATTTTGCTGTTTTTGTTTACATGTTAAAGGTGTTTTAATGAATATACATGCATGTTTAACATATAGATTCCTTTCTTTAATGAAGACTAGAATATAAGTTGGTGTATTACCTGATTCTGATGACTTGCATTGATTGTAATCAGACAGTAGTGATGATAATGTCCACGTTTTCAAATGGAGGAGAAGAAAAGTTCCTCCTTTCTGTCTAATACCACATGAAAGTGGTGGGTTTTTGGCATCCTATTTGTCCAGCTTCCATATTCGTTTTTATACACTTTACAACTCCGTAGCTTGCTAGCTTGTTTGCGCTGGCTTTCGGAGACTCTTGTTTTGAAAGCGCAGGCGCGATGGAGCGGCACTTTTATTGTGAAGACAGGAACGTCCTCATGTGCGGTCAGTCTTGAGGCTTTTGACGGGATGTACGGTTGAAATAAAAAAAGTATATTTTTTCCTTCACACTTTTGATTGATTGATTGGAACTTTTATTATTAGATTGCACAGTACAGTACACATTCCGTACAATTGCCCACTAAATGGTAACACCCCAATAAGTTTTTCAACTTGTTTAAGTCAGGTCATGTGACCACCTGTCTCTGTTTGATTGGTCCAACGTCACCAGTGACTGCATCTGATTGGTGGAACGAAGTGAAACGTCACCAGTAAGGCAGGCACTTTGAAGGTCTGTCTGACAGACCAAAACAAACAAAGCGTGCATGAACAGATCGATAAAAATTAGTAACGAGTAGCGAGCTGAATGTAGATAAAAGTAGCGCAGTAAAAGTAGCGTTCCTTCTCTATAAATATACTTAAGTAAAAGTAAAAGTATGTCGCATTAAAACTACTCTTAGAAGTACAATTTATCCCAAAAGTTACTCAAGTAGATGTAACGGAGTAAATGTAGCGCGTTACTACTCACCTCTGATTACAACATACATTATCGAGCTAGCTGTGTACAAACAAAATATGAAATGTGGGCTAATACTTTACAGACACTGAAATATGATGTTCATGTTTTTCAATCAGTACAGATTTGTGTCCTATCGCATCGTGTTGTGTATTACAAACTCAAAAGCGTACTTCTTGCCGTAGCTAGCTTATGGTTAATGCTGTCGCAAAGGCGATGTGTCACTACGCCAAGTAAATAGTTCCTCAGTATTTGCTCTTACAATAAGAATGTCTCTACAGCTCGGTTATTATACAGGTTACGGAATGTAAATTAATTATCGTTGGTGGTTTTTGGGTACATTTTTTAAGTGATTTAGAGAAAGAATGGATTGCTCCAATTAGCTGCATTGCCAGCCACCTGGAACGACCCAATTTTTATAAATTATAATGCAAAGAAAACCTTTTGTCTTCGTGTCTCTTATTAGGATTGTGAACGATAGGCAAAATTCCAAAAAAGTGCAGTTTCCTTTTTGAGTGTGTTTTATCCGACTTACTTGATTACGTATTTTTTGGACTATAAAGAACACTTAAAATCCTTTAATTTTCTCCAAAAATCGACAGTGCGCCTTATAACCCCTTGTGCCTAATGTACGGAATAATTCTGGTTGACCTTGAAGCAATTTTATTTGGTACATACTGTACCAGCAGCACGGTGGAAGAGGGGTTAGTGCGTCTGCCTCACAATACGAAGGTCCTGAGTAGTCGTGAGTTCAATCCCGGCCTCGGGATCTTTCTGTGTGGAGTTTGCATGTTCTCCCCGTGACTGCGTGGGTTCCATCCGGGTACTCCGGCTTCCTCCCACCTCCAAAGACATGCACCTGGGGATAGGTTGATTGGCAACACTAAATTGGCCCTAGTGTGTGAATGTGAGTGTGAATGTTGTCTGTCTATCTGTGTCGGCCCTGCGATGAGGTGGCGACTTGTCCAGGGTGTACACCGCCTTCCGCCCGATTGTAGCTGAGATAGGCTCCAGCGCCCCCCGCGACCCCGAAGGGAATAAGCGGTAGAAAATGGATGGATGGATGGACTTAGTGTAATGATAAGTGTGACCAGTAGATGGTAGTCACACATAAGAGATACGTGTAGACTGCAATATGACACCATTAAACAACACCAAAACTTTACATGTTACATTGAGAATACAGTATAAAACATTACACACCACCTCAAAAATTTGTCAAATGTTTTAGTATGACTTTGGTAAGCTACGATGGATTGTCGGCGCATTACGGCTACCGTAGTCAATACATACAAGTATTATTATGGTGTGTGTGTATAAGGACTGCAAAATGACACCCATTAGCTGACATATATATTATCTGGTGTTTTGTTTTGCAATATCATGCAAAACCAACTTTATTTACCTTCTTGTACCTGCTGATCTGTATTTGGGATCTGCATAAGTCTGTGCCAACGCCGTAGTTGATAAGCTTCTTCTTTTTCTCTATATTCTTGTTATGGGGCATTCATCCTCCGCTGTTGCCATTTCTAATATAAAGTAGCGACAAGTTCTGACGACGGGACGGGCGTGGCGCAGTTGGTAGAGTGGCCGTGCCAGCAACCTGAGGGTTCCTGGTTCAATCCCCACCTTCTACCAACCTCTTCAGGTCCGTTGTGTCCTTGAGCTGTGATGGGTCGTGGTTAGGGCCTTGCATGGCAGCTCCCGCAATCAGTGTGTGAATGTGTGTGTGAATGGGTGAATGTGGAAATAGTGTCAAAGCGCTTTGAGTACCTTGAAGGTAGAAAAGCGCTATACAAGTATAACCCATTTACCATTTATTGCTGCCTTTCGCCACACTCGGTCTGGCTGTTTTGTTTACTTCATCATGCAACAAGTTCCATTTGAATACCTTTTTGACTCTTGTTCCTGTGCTAAACTTAGCCATACCTACCCATGCTATCAGCACGCTTTTCTGTTTATTCTTGTATTCTCAACAGATCTATGGAAAATAAATAATTTTCCCACATGCACGCTGCCTCTGGAGTTCTGTCTGCATCTTGGGGAAACAATCTGCGCATTACCATGCCACCCAAGCGTAACAGAAACCAAACATTACCAATGATCTTGGTAATGGGTATTTTTCAGTCATTTGCAATGAGTGTAAAGTACAACTGGGGATAAAAGGGCCAAAAAATGTGGTTTGACCAAAGTTAATTGGGCCTCTTAATAGCAATAAACGTGTTTCATGCACAACTCACTGCCAAATGTAGATGGTTATTAAAAGTGATTGCTCAATGGCAGAGTTGCTTTCAAATCAAGTGGAAACTTCTACTTTGCTTCCAACAAAATGTGCATAACCAGAGCTAAATGAAGAGCCTTACAGTTAACACATATGCTAACACTTCCTAAAGTGGGCTAAAAATAAGAAAGGTGCTACATTTGTTTTTATGTTATGTAATTGAAATGTTTTATTAGGAGACACTTGGATACAGCAAACAGCGTAAGAAACTAGGGGCCCGACTTTCTTAGATCTAAATAACACGGGCATGTGCAAACTATACAATTGTGTGTACTATTAGTGGCCGTATTGCGTGTGATATTCCAAGACTGCGTGTACAATTGATAACTGGTGCAGGCCTATTTAAATGAGGTTTTTGCATGTACAATGTGACTTTGGCCATGGAGACACTCATTTACTGCACATTCATGTTATTGTGCTCCTACCTGTGTCATTTTGTTGTTTTAAGACATGCAGACATACCACTTTTTATGGGCATTTTAGAAACAGGCCTGCAGAAACACATTTTTTAGCGTGTTAAAGGTGCGCTCATGAGAGAGGCTGGTACTAACTGCAAGCATGCACTCCAGACAAAAGAAAATATATTTTGCAAGACGCTTTTTTCATATACAATGTATATGAAAAAACAAATACCATTAAAACAAATGACCAAAACTCATCAATTGAATTTGTTTTAATCAGCATCAAACAGCTATAAAATTAGAATATTATGTTGTTTAATAGACAATATGTTTAATATTTTTATTTTTGACAGTCCATGTATGTTGACAAACATTTAAGGCGGAGCTGCAACGTGATCACTTCCTTTCTCACGGTTCTTTCTCCGCATTTTCCAGTTTGCACGTCCTTTCCAGACATACTAAATATAGACTGAAAAGAGCTCTCGCAGTTGAGTTTTATTCTACACTAAGCCGAATAACCCCTTAAACCAGGGGTAGGGAACCTATGGCTCTAGAGCCAGATGTGGCTCTTTTGATGACTGCATCTGGCTCTCAGATAAATCTTAGCTGACATTGCTTAACACGATAAGTACTGAATAATTCCGCTGGTAATCACAGTGTTAAAAATAACGTTCAAATTATAAAACATTCTCATGCATTTGAATCCTTCCATCCGTTTTCTATCGCACCTGTTCAAGAAGTCGAATTAATGGTAAGAAGTATTTTATTTATTATTGGTTAGCTTTAGAATAACAATGTTATTAAAAAGAATAAGAGACTTATTATACTCTAAAAATGTTGGTCTTACTTAAAAATGCACGCATTTAGTTGTATTCAGTGTTAAAAAATATTATATGGCTCTCACGGAAATACATTTTGCAATATTTGGCTTTCATGGGTCTCTCAGCCAAAAAGGTTCCCGACCCCTGCCTTAAACGAATAATTATTTAGTCTAAGCATCGTGTCAGCCACACTAAACCATCGTTTAAGGTAACTCTCCTTGGATAATTTTTTACTCGGGTAAGTGCGCCATGTATTTCTTGAATCTCCGGCTCTTAGCTTTGTATGGACTCATCGATCGTTTACAAACTGAGTTCGGAGAGGAAGTGACGCCAGAAAGACCACGCCCCACACGTGAAGTGACGTCGGAAAGAACGCACCACAGCCAGCTTCATAACAACCTGTTTCCACTCGGAGGTAAACACTAGAAAGATGGAGGCGAGTCATCCAGACATGCCGTGTTTCCCCTTCCTCTACTTGTGGAAATCACACATGAATACCTTAAGAGAAAGCGATTGCAGTTATTTCGGATACAACGCTTCTCAGACAGCAAGAGAACTTTCGAATGTCCAGATCAGCTGTGATTCTACTTACCGAAGAACTTCGTCCATTTGTCGAAGGAGAGACAACGAAAATGAGGGCTACCGTGGATGTGATAAAAAAAGGTAGCGTGTGCTTTGTATTACCTGGCCGTCGAGGGAAGACTACGGAAAATGGCGAATGCTTTTGGACTGGCAAAGCAGACTGTATCAGTTATTGTCCGCCATGTATGTCGCGGACTCAACGTCTAGGTCCAGAGTATATAAAGTCACCAAAAACGAATGGACAATGAAGGTGAAGGCAAAAGAGTGAGGAGTGTCCTGACCAGATATCTAAATCCCTAGATTGATTGTTGTAAAACGTGTTTATTAAAGATTTGAATAATTTATGATGGCTCAGGTGTGATTCACTACAATAGGGCCCCACAGGGCACTGGATTCCAGTTACCGTATTTTTCGGACTATAAGTTGCCGTTTTTTTCATAGTTTTTTTATACTCAGGAGCGACTTATGTGTGAAATTATTAACACATTACTGTAAAATATCAAATAATATTATTTAGCTCATTCACGTAAGAGACTAGACGTATAAGATTTCATGGGATTTAGCGGTTAGGAGTGACATATTGTTTGGTAAACGTATAGCATGTTCTATATGTTATAGTTATTTGAATGACTCTTACCATAATATGTTACGTTAACATACCAGGCACGTTCTCAGTTGGTTATTTATGCCTCATATAACGTACACTTATTCAACCTGTTGTTCACTATTCTTTATTTATTTTAAATTGCCTTTCAAATATCTATTCTAGGTGTTGGGTTTTATCAAATACATTTCCCCCAAAAATGCGACTTATACTCTAGTGCGACTTATATATGTTTTTTTCCTTCTTTATTATGCATTTTCGTCGGGTGCGACTTATACTCCGAAAAATACGGTAATTGAAATACCACAACACTGGATATTGTTTATATAAGTTAAATTTAACTTAAGAACTTGCACACAAAGCAACACTGGAGGTGACTATGACGTGCACATTTTTCGCGCATGCGTACTAGATCGCACTGCGCCGGCGGATGGAGGCTGGGGAGGGGGTCTTAACCCTTGTGTGGTGTTCGGGTCTGTGGGACTCGTTTCAATTTTTTATTAAAACAAAAATGATACAATTAATACATTTTTTAAACGGAGACTCACTGACTTTGGCTCATTTTCTGTGAAGAACAGATCATATCAGAATACATATTTAATGACCACACACCATACAACCCCCTACACATTTCTATTACATATAAGATGTCCGGGTCCACTGGACCCGGGGCTAATAAAAGTGTGGAAATTGATGTTCTGTGTACCACACACACACACACACACACACACACACACACACACACACACACACACACACACACACACACAGCAGGCCTAGACAGGAGGAGGACAGAGTGTAGGTACACAGAATATCAGAGGGTCAAATGTGCGACAAAATGAGAGCAGACAGTGTTGACAAACAATGTTGCAACCTTGTGTGGGAACCGCAGGTGCAGAAACACAAAAGAAGAATCCCTGTGGGATGCAGAAACTGGCACATAAATTTTCCGTGCAACGTTCATATTGTTGTTACTCAGCCAGCGTTTGTGGGTCTGATGGACCCGTTGCATTTTGTGGCTTTTAATGCCTCACAATCAAACACTTTTATGTTAAAATACTGAACATATGTTTATTGGGATAAGGTAAACATCTGTTCAGTATTTTTACATAACGCTGGATAGATTGGGTGTCGTTTTGTTGCCATTGCTGCTATTTTGACTATTCTTTGTTTACAATAAAAAAAATATTATTTGTTTTATCAGCACTTTTCCTATCCTTGCCTTATAATGGAAAAAGGTAACAGCCTAACGAGCAGCCCTGTTACATTATCAAGACATATTTCTGAATGAAGTAGTCATCTATGATTAGTACATGCCTAAAAATATCTCAAGCTGAAAAACCAATAGCTAAATTAGAACCACTAAATACGCTTCATAAGCCGATTAGTCGACTAAACTTTAAGATGGTCAATGACTAGTTGGCTATCAAAATAGTCGTTAGTTGCAGCCCTACTAACTAGCAAAATAAACATTGTTGTCAGCCGGCCAGACAATTGCCGCCTCAACCCTCTGAGTATCCGCCAAGCACAGATGTCATCACCTAAACATGCTAGTTTAGCTGCTACCAAAACAACTAGCCAGTCACCACAAATTTCATTACACTAATAATATAAATATTATGGTAAATAAACCCACATTTCCAACCAATGCTAAAAATACTGGCGGGGATGAAAAATATTTTAAAATGCGGTTGTCATCTTGCCTTGCTCAGATGGGGTCTGTGAAAATGTTTAATTTTGTTTAATTTTAGATACGTTTTGAATGGAAATCATTATCTACTAATGTATATTTATTAATTTTAACCAATACTATATCATACCATCATCAAAGGAGTTTAACGTTACAATCTAAGAAAACGAAGAAGATACGAAATATATATATATACTGTATTAAAAAAAATAACAACTTGCAGACCCATTACATTTCCAAGGGACCCACTCAGATCACTACATGTGGCTCACTACATTGAATACCTATCAACATCACTGCTATTATGATAAAAATGTACAATTAAAGCCCTCTACCTTTTAATAAACACGTTTCCTCTAGTATATGCCTGCTACTCTCTGCAGTTGAGCAGATGAATGACCAAGCCACTGCATGAGATAATTCGGTATTTTCCAAATGTTACTTGAGATGTTCCATTTCAACTCCAACACTGTTTTTCTAGATTCCAAGTGTGCGATCCTGTTCTTCAATTCCTAGTTTTGTTTGGGCCAAAGTTCCTTCTAAAATGGCCAAGTGAAAGACTGTCCTGATTATAATCCTCTTCTGTTCTTATTTCATCAAATATTGGCCCACTGCCTCGCCTCGCTTAGCACTTTGTGTGACATCATCTGAAATAGAACAAGAGCTGGGAAGTTAAATATACTCTTAAGTGTTTGATGGATGGCTTTCTTTTGCCTTGAATCTCATGTTGTTTAGCTTTTTCGCACTTCTCTACACTCACTGGTGTATTTTTATGCGGGCACGTGGCCAGTGGCTGCGGCCACGCTTCCTTGGCCCAGCCTACGTTCGATCCTTATTCTTGATAACATGCTGCAATTACTTTTTGACATTGCTTTTTTTCTACTCCATGCCTACACAAACAGTATACAGCCAAACAGCCTACTATATATCTTTTTTCATGCAAAATGTACTTTTCATAAGTGACAGTAATGTGTCCTACTGTCCTAAGAGCCTGTTTATGAGCACAAAACATGAGAAAAAACTATCATCTCCCTCACTTGTTTGTTCGATTATTGAGAGAAGAGGTAAAAAACACCATTCTCATGGAATCTGATCGGCCCCTAGCTAAATGAGCTTGCCCGGTGCATACACTAGGGATGTAACGATACAGTTATTGTGACTAAAATGATCACGGTTATCAATATTATCACTATCACTAATTATCACTGATCGGTATCGGACGATTTTCATGATTTTTTATTTGTATTTTTTTTAAACCACAGCTCGTTTGCATTAAAGTTACAGACACACAAAACGCTCACTAAAAGTATTTTTAAACTGTCTAAATCAGGTGTGTCAAACTTGTTTTCATTGAGGGCCACATCGCAGTTATGGTTGCCCTCAGAGGGCCAATTTTAACAGTGAATAACAAACAGTATGAATAGAAATGTGTATATATAAAATGTGTATGATTGTCTGTATTTGATTGTCTTTTTTTATGTACACTGTACAAAACAAAATCTTTAGATTGTACTGTTAAAAACTGGCAGCTCAGTTGCCACAATTTTACCGTAATATTTGCTTTTTTTTTTTTTTACACCATATAAAATAAATAAATAAATAAATGGAATTAAATTAAATGAAATGGAAAACGGTACCACTATTTTTTCCATGCTAGTTTTTTTATACTGTAAAATCTACGGTTGTTGTGTTATTATAGTGTATTACTGAATAACGGTACAAAAGTGGATTTTGTAAAAAATGTTACTGTAAATTTTTTGCATGCACAATTTGTTGGATTGAAATCATAAATCAAGCAGATATTTAAGTATGTTTTATCTTTATTTGAACAAAACCATTGTTTTGAAATGTATGATGATGTATTATTTTGTTTTATTATTAGAGTGTATGATTAAAGTGTAAATATATGTAATTGCACAAAGTACATTTATTTTTGTAATACATTTATTAAGAAAAGATAAGGTACTTTATTAACACATATTATTTCCAACCTTTCGGGGGCCACCCAAATTGATGTGGCGGGCCAGATCTGGCCTCTGGGCCTTGAGTTTGACACCTGTGGTCTAAATTCTAGTATCAACGCAACATTTCGGACAGCTAATTTCTAATACACTATTGTAGAGCTGCACAATTAATCAAATTGTAATCATATTTACAATTGCTTGGATTTACACGATGTCACGTCCAGATCATTAAGTATGCGTGGTGGTCAAGCTACCTCTGTTCTCTATGGGTACTAGGCGCCATTTAGCCTTTCACGAAGAAAATTGCCCTATGCTTGCATTGTTTTTGGCTGTACAATCCGTTCAAATTGCAAAAAGGATAAACGTTTCTTCAGAGTGCCTTGAGAGGTAATCAAGAAGGGCGGGAGAGTGCAAGATTTTAGGAAATGATGACGACAAAAGTGGCTCTTGAACATAGCACTCCAGTCCAAGGCAGCAGAGTCGAAAAACCCCACAAGTTTGCACTGATCACTTCGTTAAAGATTTGTTTGATATATTTGTAATATACTTAACTTGTTTAGTATTTCCCATTAAAGTATTATCTTGATAATGTTTGTATTTTTATTTTTTAACAAACAGAAATCAGAAATTCACAGTCAATAATGTTTTGTCAGGAAAGCTACTTCTACCTCTCCACTCTTATTTATTTTGTACACACATGTGTCAAGAGTACATATGACAACAGGACAAAAATCAAATATGAAGATGATTCAGTAATTGTTAGTTTGTTAAATAGATATGCAATCACGGGTGTCAAGACACAAAGTTACTGTATTTTTCGGATTATAAGTCACTCCGGCCGAAAATGCATAATAAAGAAGGAAAAAAACATATATAAGTCGCATTTTTGGGGGAAATTTATTTGATAAAATCCAACACCAAGAATAGACATTTGAAAGGCAATTTAAAATGAATAAAGAATAGTGAACAACAGGCTGAATAAGTGTATGTTATATGAGGCATAAATAACCAACTGAGAACGTGCCTGGTATGTTAACGTAACATATTATGGTAAGAGTCATTCAAATAACTATAACATATAGAACATGCTATACGTTTACCAAACAATCTGTCACTCCTAATCGCTAAATCCGATGAAATCTTCTTCCTCGGTGTCGCTTCTAAACAACTCTGCCAACTCCAAAGGTATGCACCGCTTCCTCTTGCCGTTTTCTGCTGCATATTTCACTACGTCCAGCTTGTAATCTGCAGTATATGATTTCCTTTTCGGTGCCATTTTTGTTCAGCCCTTCTCAGTTTTTATAAGTTACCGCCAATGTTGAAATGATCCATTTTTATAGCTACGGACGTAGTAGCAGGTAGCGTCCCATGACCCACAATGCACTTCTGCCATGACGCACAATGCACTTCTGCCATGACCCGCCCCCGCCAAATTTTTATTGGTTGACGTGTGTGTGACGATTCCTGACGTGTGTGTGACGATTACTGACATTCGCATCGGCTCTTACTGGAATGAGATAAATAATATTATTTGATATTTTACGATAATGTGTTAATAATTTCACACATAAGTCGCTCCGGAGTGTAAGTCGCACCCCCGGCCAAACTATGAAAAAAACTGTGACTTATAATCCGAAAAATACGGTAAATTATGAAATGCAACCTTACCCTAGCAAAAACGATGCATTAATTATCAGGGAGAGTCATGATACCAATGTCCTTGCAATATTAAGAAGTTGTAGGTTTCTTTTCCAAGCTTTCATCTGTTTTTCCGTTGAAAATGAAGTCTGGAGCACAAGATACTTAGATATGTCTGGGAACTCCACCAACGGATAGTCCTTGATACCATTAGTTTAATTTTTTTTTGCTCGTATCTGCCATTTGCAGGAAGATCTTGGCCAATCTGGCTTAGTTGACGACCACAGTTTTCACTTTCGGGAAGAAGTCACGTGACAGAATACAAACAATTTTGGCTGCCACTATTACGTGAGGGTAATCGCTTTCAATGTTAACATTAAAAAGCAAGCTCCGCTGTATATAAAATCAAGCACTTTCATAGCCCGCGACGGTAAAAAAAAAAGCAACAGCGGCTCGTCTTAAAGCCCCGTGAAGCCTCCTGCGCCCACGCCAAAGGCTACTGTGTATGGGCACAAAGCTCCATGACCTGCAGCCGGTCGCCTTGTTGTATTTTGTTTCACTTCCATGGAGTGCATCAAAGACCGCACGGCTGTTGAGCCTGGTGACTCTTTTCCATGGAGTGCCAACATTTCTCGCTGGTGTTCTGGTAAGACGTACTCTCAATATGAATTCATGCACATTATAAATACAGGGATTGCGGCAAGAATGTGGTACACCCTGGACATTACCTAATAGAAATGCTGGACAAAGTGTGTCCCTTGACAGCTCAATACGGAACGTCCATCCATCCATCCATCCATTGCCTACCGTTTGTCCCTTTCGGGGTCGCCTGGGGTGCTGGAGCCTATCTCAGCTGCATTTGGGCGGAAGGCGGTGTACACCCTGGACACCCTCTTCACAGGGCCAACACAGATAGACAGACAACATTCACCCTCACATTCACACACTAGGGCCAATTTAGTGTTGCCAATCAGCCTATCCCCAAGTGCATGTCTTTGGAGGTGGGAGGAAGCCGGAGTACCCGGAGGGAACCCACGCAGTCACGGGGAGAACGTGCACACTTCGAGCCCGGGATTGAACTCAGGACCTTCGTATTGTGAGGCACATGCACTAACCCCTGTTCCATCGTGCCGCCCCAATACAGAACGTGTACTTTTGTTTCTAAATATGAAACGATTCGGTTTTTCAAGGAACGGTTGGCAACCCTATTTAAGTAGCATTCATGCTAGCGACACCGTCCTCACATTCATGTTTCGCTTTAAAATGCCATTTTAAACTTGATGTGCGCCGATGATTAGAAAGTTTGTCGCTGCAATACTGATTAATTACCTCAGTTTCATCTAAAATGTAATCAATGTTTGTTTTGTCTTTCACTGGTGTGTGGCGTGATCACTGCTTGTGCATAATGTGCGCTGCCTTACAGAGTCGGTCAAAACAAACACTGTGATTAATCATTCATTTATGGTAATGCAATATATATTTTTTTTATTAATCACATGCGTTAACGCGTTAACATTGGTAGCCCTAACAAGAACACACGTCCCCCCCCCAGGATTTTAAAGATGATAAAAAAAACGCTTGCAAGATGCGGCTAATGGGAGTCACCGTTGTAGTTTTCAAAGCCCCCTAAACAACTTCAAAACCCTTCATAAACGTGTTATATACACACTGCAAGAGTGTGTGTGTGTGTGTGTGTATTAGAGATGCGCGGTTTGCGGACACAACCGCGGAGTCCGCGGATTATCCGCGGATCGGGCGGATGAAATTTAAAAAAATAAGATTTTATCCGCTCGCGGGTCGGGTCGGGCGGATTAATTAGATATATATATATTTTTTTTTTTTTTTTTGCGGGTGGCAGTTAAACCAATTGGGAAATATATATACATAGTTAAATGTTGTTACCCACATACGAAAAACGAGCAGGCACCTGCAGCATATGCCACAACAGAAGAAAAAAAAAAAAAAGATGGACACTTTTACGGAGCGGAGGGACGCCTCGCCGGGGTCCGGGACCAAGGCTCCTTCCCCCGAGAGGGCCCCACGTCCAGGGTCACTACCGCGCCCACCGCACCGACACCCCGCCTCGTCCGCTTTCGCCGCGGCCGGCGTCACGCGCAGCAGGTAAGCAGTTTACCTGCCCGCCACCCCCGTGGCCGGGGGCTCGTAACATGGGTCACTCCGCGCGCTCCGCCCGCGCAGCTTACCTGCTTGCTCGCAAAATGATTATTAGCATTCAGACAGGTTAAAATGTTGCTAAAACCATCACTTTTCTATCAGTCACAGTGACTTTTCAAAACAAAAATATTACAGCAAAAATCATATGGGTTGATTGACATGTTTATTCTGTAAGCTAACTTCAATAGTTTGAAATTATTTTGACAGTTAATGCCAGTTATCCTGTCAACCTTTCACAAGACTTCAATTTGTTCATTGAAAGTATAAATAGTATAAACACTTTTAACAGTATGTCGTGCTGTGAAATACAGCCGACAGGATGGCGCACCAAACACAAAGCAAGGCCATGCTGCAGGAGAACAAAGGACTTCTTTCATTTAAGGTTTGTGATAAACCATCAAACTCATTCGTTAAAAGGACTCTATAGTAATATAAAGCAAATTTTTCTGGACATTATCATGCAAGAAAAGTTTATTTTTGGGATCGCGATCACCGCGTAATGATTTTTAAAGGTTGCATTACATTATTAACTGTCCCATGTGATCAGCCAGTGCGATTGGAAGTCCATGCTCAATTATTGCCTCCGTAAATAAAACTTCGGCATTTATCACATCCAAAGAATCTGTTTGGGCGACGAAAAACGTTGAAAGTTTTCCACTTGTATCGCTAGCAACGGCATTAGACTTGTGTTTTTTTGTCCCAACGTGGTCTTTTACATCACTAATTCCTCCGTGTCCGATCGAAAAATCTTGTCTGCACAAGGTGCAATTCGCGTAGTTTTCACACTTTTTTTTTTATTTTTATTAATATTAGATATATAACAACGGGCGGATGGCGGGCGGATGTAGTTCTGATCAAACGTTACATCGGGTGGATGGCGGATGGATGACGACTTTCTGCCGCGGTTGCGGATGAAATAAATTGCCTATCCGCGCATCTCTAGTGTGTATATATATATATATATATATATATATATATATATATATATATATATATATATATATATATATATATATATATCCATCCATCTTCTTCCGCAGATATATATATGTATATATATACATATATATATATATATATATATATATATATATATATATATATATATATATATATATATATGTATATATGTATATGTATATATATGTATACATATAAAATGTAGGAACAGACACGTTGGTAACAATATGTAATATGTACAATATTTACCGTATTTTGGTAATTTTAAGCATTACCGGAACTGATTTCCTCAGCGCATTTATGTCCGTTTCCACAGCAACGCACTTCCGATTTCCGGCAACAAATGTGTGTTCCTACTTCGGGAAAGCGAGTGTTTTCTAACCATGGCAGACTTGGTAACAAACAACGAAGATGACTATTTTTGGACAAATGAGGATTCATAACTTTATCATTTTGAACCTGAATATACGTAGGATGAACTGCTGGTTCTAAAAGTTAACATGAAGGAAGGTGAAGTGAAGTGAATTATATTTCTCTAGTGACTCAAAGTGCTTTACATAGTGTAACCCAATATCTAAGTTACATTTAAACCAGTGTGGGTGGCACTGGGAGCAGGTGGGTAAAGTGTCTTGCCCAAGCACACAACGGCAGTGACTAGGATGGCGGAAGCGGGGATCGAACCTGAAACCCTCAAGTTGCTGGCACGGCCGCTCTACCAACCGAGCTGAAACGGCTGAAACGTTGAAGCAGACGGAAGCTGAGAGAGTGAAGTCGGCATGTTTTTTACGCTGTAAATGTGGAACTTGGAGCCAAGCTATTTTGACATAAATGGAGTGCTTCCCCCCCAAAAAACTACAAAAACTTTCCCGGCCAGCTGGACCAAACAGACAACTGTCCATCAAGTGAGTCAGTATAATATTGATCATGATACACGCAGCACGTCATGCTTGTTATTACAACTACAGTACATACACTGTCGAGCTAAACAAAACATGAAATGTGGGCTAATACTTTACAGATACTGTAATATGATTGTTCATGTTTTTCAGTCAGTACAGATTGGTGTCCTATCGCATTGCGTTGTGCATTACAAACTCAAACACGATTCAGGTACTGACGTAGAAGCTAGCTTATCTCTTGCCGTTGCTAGCTTTTGCGGCTAATGCCAACGCAACGCAATGCAATGTGTTGCAATGTGTTAGTACGCTGGAAAAATAGTTTCTCTGTGTTCGCTCTTACAATAACAATGTCACCACAGCTTGGTTATTATACAGGTTACACGTAAATTAAGTATTGTTGGCGGTTTTTAGATGCGTTTTTAAAGTGATTTAGAGGTAGAATTGATTGCTCCCAATAGCTCCATTGCTAGCCACCTAGGACAAGCTGATTTTTACATGTTAGACTGCAAAAAAACAACAACATTGTCTTCTTGTCTCTTATGATTGTGAACAATAGGCAAAATTAAAAATAAAGAAAGTGCAGTTCCCGTTTAATGTTAATGAGTATACAATGTTATGCAGAGGTGTACTTATAACAATTTTCGAGGCAAATGATATTATTATTTGTGGCGGAGAAGGGCGGTATAATAGAAAATAATTAAGAAGCACTGAATTACATGATATCACGTTCACGCCCCTAAGGCCTACCCCCAAACCCCCCAAACCCTATGATTTACCTAACGTAATCACCGTGATTTCAATACTGACACATACATCCATCCATCCATTTTCTACCGCTTGTCCCTTTCGAAGTCTAATGGTTATTATTATTTTGGGCATAGTTGTGCATCCCTGCAATGTTGTGTAAACGTTGAGGTTGATTTAAAAATGGGTGTCAAATACTACCTAATGGGACCTTTGAGTTTGAAGTAGCCAATAATAATCCTGTGACTCGTCTTTCTCTGTAACCTCCGACCCCGCCCATCTGTCTTCCACAGTTCTTGAATCAAAGCAGTCCCTCCTCCTGTTACATCACTGCTGCTACCCCACAGGCAGCTGCTGTCTCCATCCATATTTAACGCACATTACTTAGACATGAACGCTTGCTCCACTCTTACACCGGTTGCAAAGGTCCGTTTGGGGGAATGCCTTTCGTACGAGGGTCCGTTTATTTCCCCGCTATAGTATGCAGTTTGCATGTAAGAGCTGAGTAATGT
This sequence comes from Nerophis lumbriciformis, assembly GCF_033978685.3. NCBI lineage: Eukaryota > Metazoa > Chordata > Actinopteri > Syngnathiformes > Syngnathidae > Nerophis > Nerophis lumbriciformis. The sequence continues at coordinate 34,940,706 of NC_084558.2, read as the reverse complement.
CTGCCATCACCTTAGTATGCAAGCGTTACCTCATGTGTGTCTCTGTCTCTCTCTCCTAGGCGGCTGGCAGCTGATGACATAGACAAGTCAAAGGGTAAGAACTGCCTACTTTCACTTCACTCACATCGTAGCATATAATCCCTCATGCACAGGGTTCATCTCGAAGGCTCTACCTGGATTTTTACATCCGTGTGACTTGTGTAGAACAGATCTGCTTGCTTGTTACATGGTTCAGGGCGCTCTATACTTTCAAGCAGTTGTTTTTTTTAAATTTAAAATAGGGGCGCTGCAGGTTTTTTGGCATGTCAGCGGCTTGTAAACATAACAATGTTTACACATGAGCTGATGATTTACGGTTAGCCACCTGAGCCCACTTCTGTATTTGTATGCCATCTTTATCTCATCATTTATCTACCTGCATCACATATCAAAGTCTTTTCATTAGTAGTTTTTCATACAACTGTGTTTAATGGAATGAATTAATATTGTATTTCCTTTTTTTTTGTGCACCCTTGCTAATGTGTGATGGGTGCAAGTTCGTTATATGCATGTACGTGTGAATTCCACAAAATTACAAGTATTAGAGGTTAAATAAATGGAGTCAAACTGCAGGATAGCTTCATTCTTAGCATGTGAAGCAATATTGTGTTTTATTTGCACCATAATGTAAATGGTTAAACAGTAACCATGGTCTACAAATATATATATATATATATATATATATATATATATATATATATATATATATATATATGTATATATATAGTGGCTTTATTTACCATATTTTTCGGACAATAAGTCGCAGTTTTTTTCATAGTTTGGCCGGGCTCCAGTGCGACTTACATATGTTTTTTTCCTTCTTTATTATGCATTTTCGGTAGGTGCGACTTATACTCCGAAAAATACGGTACTCAACTGCAGAAAGTTCCAGACACCTGGTTAGGGATGTCCCGATCCGATATTTGGATCGTATCGGCAAGGCATGGGAAAATGCCGATCCAGATCCAGTTTAAAAAAAAACTCCGGTCCGTGTTTTCCAACGCACCGATTTAAATAATACATTCCACTTTTCTGCTGCTCCCTAATTTCCGTTCCGCATTTTCCAGCACACCTTCAACACATCCACAGGCACGCAGTTGTTTTTAGCTGCTGGCATTACACGACAGGCTCTTCTCACTCTTTCCTGTGTCTCCCTCTCACAGACAGCGAGCGCACCTTCTTACACACGTCACATACTGTCACGTTATACGTCACATACGTATACGTCCTCCCCGAGCAGAGAGGTAGCAGCATGGCTAACGTTAGCTGTGATGCTAGCGCAGCCGCTAAGGTGCGCGCCTGCTCAAACGTCCTCTGCGCACGGCAAATCTATGCCACGCACAAAATCAAATAAAAAAATAAGCGCATAACAATTTTCGACACACGGACACGACAGAGAAAACCGTTTTCGTTATCATTGTTCAAATATTGTAATGTCTGTCGAGACGCTTATCTCCGTTCGGTGCCACACGCCCACACCATCAAAATGCTGAGGCAAAAATTTCCACATCAACACCGTCTGAAAAAAATTAGTGATCTATTTAGTTGTGATTTCTTTCTCTGCATGAAAGTTTAAAAGTAGCATATATTAATGCAGTATGAAGAAGAATGTTTTAATGTAGACATGCAAGCCTTGAAAGAAAATTTTGAAAATCAAGACTACATTTCCTGCAAATGGGTGCTTTTCTACCCTATATTTTAACTTTAGATTTATTCTCATATCAAACTCTTTTGGCTGTCTTTTTGACACTTACATCCGGCGCCCCCCTCCACACCCCGGATTATAAATAATGTAAATAATTCAATGTGATTATCTTGTGTGATGACTGTATTATGATGATAGTATATATCTGATAGTATATATCTGTATCATGAATCAATTTAAGTGGACCCCGACTTAAACAAGTTGAAAAACTTATTGGGGTGTTATCATTTAGTGGTCAATTGTACGGAATATGTACTTCACTGTGCAACCTACTAATAAAAGTCTCAATCAATCAATCAAAACACATAGAATCATCATACTGCTGTGATTATATGCATCAAGTGTTCATTCAAGGCTAAGGCAAAATATCGAGATATATATCGTGTATCGCAATATGGCCTTAAAATATCGCAATATTAAAAAAAGGTCATATCGCCCAGCCCTAGTTTCAATGATGCCATTTCTGTTTGTCATGTATAATTTTGTCTATTTTGTGTTTATCCTTGAATAAACAGGTCAGTTTCTTGTTACCAACCATTGTGTATTATTCAAACTCCCCTAATTCAGCTGGCTAGTTGTTATCAAGAGTACTAAAACCCTTTTCAACATGATTCTGACAACTAAGTAGGCTAAATAACTTTAAACTTTAATACATGCTTGGATAGGCCAGTATCGGTCAGTATCGGTACCGGTCAGTATCGGTATCGGATCGGAAGTGCAAAAACAATATCGGTATCGGATCGGAAGTGCAAAAACCTGGATCGGGACATCCCTACACCTGGTGTAAGTATACTAAATAAATTAAAAAGTGTGAACTTTGTTAAAATACATTCATAATTGTTTTCACATGACTATAAATACCGGTAGATGACATTTGTAGGTAGGTGGTGCTTTGGAATCCATCTTCAATTTAACACAGATTTCCTCAAAGTTGTTTAAATCTTACACAAATGGTCCAAGGCCAATTAGTTGCACAGACGTTTTGATTGATGTTGCTCAAATTTGACACACAATTACTAGTCAGCCCCCTAAAGGTGTGTACCAATTTTTGCGATGATTGGCCTAAACATCCTAAAGTCACTGTGTCGAGCATGTGTGAGAAATTTCAAGTCAATCCAACACAATGTGGGGGGTTAAATAACACGCTGTGGGCTGTACTTTTTTTCTTTTCTTTTTTACAAGACCTACAGTATATTACAACGTCATAGTTTCCAATCCATATCTACAATATTGTTATACGTGGAATTAGGTCAAGCAGTAGTAAGTAGATTGATGGTTAAAAGAGTTAAGAACGGTTGAGTATTCATTCTGGCTGGTGTATAAAGATCTAAGATGACATCATAGGCACAAAAAAGGGAATTACCACACTGAAATGCTTTGTGTGCAGTCATCTACAATAAATCATAATCAACTATGGACAGCAAGACAAGATTGAAAGCATCATTGAAAACTATTGGACCTCAACAGCACGTGGAATTCCACTTTTGGTTATTTCACTTTTAATGGTGAGGTTTTCTTTGGAAAGGAGTGGCTTTAATGAAATGTCAAAGTGGTGGGCAATAAAATCAGATTTACAGGGGGAGAACAGCATCTGAGGGTGCTGACTTGATAAAATAGTGTTGCTTTGTGTAAGAGTTACACTAATGGTTTCCTTTTGTAGTCTTTTTTTATTACTAAGCTCACATGAAAAATAAGACATGTCCTGTTTCTACCACTGATGACCTGATTTAAAGAAAAGTGTTCTGCATTTTTTCTCGGAATCTCCTCAACAATTTAGCAGGTGGCTCTTCTGTTTTTACCTGCTTTGTCAAGGACCTGCAGCAAAAATCCTACAGGAAAAGCCTTTTGCTGTTTTTAGGAGAGGAAAAAGCTTGTCAAATACCATTTACATGACGGTAGAGGTCTGCTGTTTTTAAGGATCTACTGCAAAAACACAAGTCTACAATCATCAAAACGGCAGTCATTTTCTGCTGCTTTTAGGAATCAACTGCAAAAATGCCAGTCTAAGATCCTCTACAGCAGAGGTGTCCAAACTTTTTGTGCCAGGGGGCCACATTGGGCTAAAATAATTTGGTCGAGGCCCGAAAGCCGACTGCATGTAAAGTAACTATGTATGTATGTATATATATATATATATATATATATATATATATATATATATATATATATATATATATATATATATATATATATATATATATATATTTATATATATATATGTATGTGTGTGTGTGTGTGTGTGTGTGTGTGTGTGTGTGTGTGTGTGTGTGTGTGTGTGTGTGTGTGTGTGTGTGTGTGTGTGTGTGCGTGCATATATTATATATATATATATATATATATATATATATATATATATATATATATATATATATATACAGGTAAAAGCCAGTAAATTAGAATATTTTGAAAAACTTGATTTATTTCAGTAATTGCATTCAAAAGGTGTAACTTGTACATTATATTTATTCATTGCACACAGACTGATGCATTCAAATGTTTATTTCATTTAATTTTGATGATTTGAAGTGGCAACAAATGAAAATCCAAAATTCCGTGTGTCACAAAATTAGAATATTACTTAAGGCTAATACAAAAAAGGTATTTTTAGAAATGTTGGCCAACTGAAAAGTATGAAAATGAAAAATATGAGCATGTACAATACTCAATACTTGGTTGGAGCTCCTTTTGCCTCAATTACTGCGTTAATGCGGCGTGGCATGGAGTCGATGAGTTTCTGGCACTGCTCAGGTGTTATGAGAGCCCAGGTTGCTCTGATAGTGGCCTTCAACTCTTCTGCGTTTTTGGGTCTGGCATTCTGCATCTTCCTTTTCACAATACCCCACAGATTTTCTATGGGGCTAAGGTCAGGGGAGTTGGCGGGCCAATTTAGAACAGAAATACCATGGTCCGTAAACCAGGCACGGGTAGATTTTGCGCTGTGGGCAGGCGCCAAGTCCTGTTGGAACTTGAAATCTCCATCTCCATAGAGCAGGTCAGCAGCAGGAAGCATGAAGTGCTCTAAAACTTGCTGGTAGACGGCTGCGTTGACCCTGGATCTCAGGAAACAGAGTGGACCGACACCAGCAGATGACATGGCACCCCAAACCATCACTGATGGTGGAAACTTTACACTAG
>NC_084558.2:34920827-34930827 GCF_033978685.3 Nerophis lumbriciformis | reverse complement strand
TATATGTGTATGTGTACATATGTGTATGTATATGTATATATGTGTATGTGTGGGTATGTATACGTGTATGTGTGTATGTGTATGTGTGTATGCATGTATGTATGTATATTTCTGGGGGTACGCTCTGGGCCTGCCTGTCAGACGGGGGTCGACGCCTCAGGCTACTGCATCCGAACTGCGTGTCTGGAGCTCCTGGGTCCCGCTGTCCATCCCTTCCGGGTGCCCGTCTTGGTTGGGGCCTGTTGGGCCTAGTCCCTGCGTCTATTGTGGTAGCTTGGTGCTGCAAGGTATTCCGAGGTGCTGCGAGTCGGCCAGTTGCTGGGGTAGTGACCTTGTTTGTCAGCATGTCTGTGATCTTCTTTTAATTCTTTTTTTTTTTAAATTAATTAATTAATTGATTTATTTATTTATTTATTTTTAAAATATATTTTATTAATATTATTTTTTAATTTTTCCCCTCCCTCAGGGGGGGGGCTCGGCGGGGCGGTTGCTGGTTGTTCCATCTCCATCGTTGGGGTCCCTGCGGGTGGGGTGGGTGGTTCCCGTGGCCCTGTGCCTGGGTGGTCCTGCGGCGGCCGGTTTGGGTGGGGTGGCCGGGGGCTGGCCTCGCCGCGCTCTCCGGGGGTGGGGGGTGGGCTCGTGGGGCCCGGTTGCCGGTGGGGCGGGGGCGGTCTTCCCGTCCGGTTGCGGGGAGTCTCTGGGTCCTTCGGGCGGGGCGTCTCGCCTTTCTGCCCGTGTGGGGTGTGGTCTCTCGCTGGCTTGGGGTCTGGCTGTCCCCTGCTTTTCTCGTGCCCTGTCCTCCGCCGGGTGCGTCTGTCTGCGGCCTGCTGCTGGCCCTTGTGGGCGGTACGGTGGGTCGGGCTCTGGGGTTCCTGTCGCTGGCCGGCTTGGCTGCGTGGGGGCGGTGGTCCCTGGTTCCCTGGGCACCACGCCTCCTGTTTGTGGGTTGGGCTCTCGGGGGTGATGGGGCCGTGCTCTGGCTCCCACGCACTCTGGGAGTCGAATGTATTGTACATGCAAATTCACGTATGCTCACATACGTACATAGGTACCTACGCTCCCACATACATACACAAATACAGTACATATTTACCTACCTAATGTTCGTACATCCACACGCACATTCAATATACAAACATACACATACACATACTGTACATATACATTCACTGTACAAACACATATACACATTCTGTACATATACATTCATTGTACAAACACATATACACATTCTGTACATATACAAGTACATATGCATACTTACACTCATGCACATAATCACGTTTCATCAAACATATATTAACGTTGTTGCCCTAGGGTAAACTGGGTGTAACACATGGCACACTGACAAAGCTTAACCTATTGTGACTATAACAATCTACAAGGTTAATGTAGGTTGCTTCTCTTTCTCCCCCTCCATTTTTCTGCATTCTTTCGTATCTCAAGTTATCATTACGTATATGTATTGTTGCATTTAAACAACTGTATTGTTGATAATAAAGGTAAATTATTGGTATTGTTCATTATCAATAGCGCTATTTCTATTGGTATTTGTATTGATCCATTTGTAGTGTAATAATGCTCATTGTCATTTCTGTATTATTTTTTATTTTTCGCTAACTGCTTATTTGCTATTACTTTTACCATCATATTTGTACATGTCATATTTGCTGATGTTGCTCTATTGTTGTTGTTGTTGTTGTTTGCTGTTGTTGTTTTTGTCTCTCTGTCTAATCCCCCTCTTGTCCCCACAATTTCCCCCTCTGTCTTCTTTTTTTTTCTCTTTCTATCCCCTCCTGCTCCGGCCCGGCTGCACTAAATGATAATATAAATACATTTAATAAAGTCAAATACAAATAAGGCAACAAGAGAAGTATCCTACACTTCTCTTTTGTAAAGTAAATCTGAACAGCCGACATGGGCATCTACATCAACTATATGATTTGCCTGAGAAGCTGGACAGGACATAAAAAAAAAAAAAAAAAAAAAAAAAAGAAGGAATATACTACAAAAATGCTACTCTTAAGATCCTTTCTTTATGACAGTAGTGTCCAGCTGTTTTGAAGGACCTACTGCAAAAATGCCAGGCTACCAGGTATACAACAGTTGTTTTTAGAATCTGATGCAAACCATTTGTCAAAGATCCGATACATAAAAAAGGAGAACCCTGCTGTTTTTAAGGATTCCCTGCAAAAACAGGAGTCAAAAATCACCTATGGTACAGAAGTGTTCTGCTGTTTTTAAGGATTAACAGCAAAAATGCTCATGCTCATCAAAGATCCTCTGTTTAACTATTTTAGGATCCTCTCTGTATGAAGGGAGCACCCAGCTGTTTTAAAGACCTACTGCAAAAACACCAGTCTAACATGTACAGTATATAACAGAAGTGCTTTGCCGGTTTTAGGAAACAGATGCAAACCGATTGTTAAAGATCCTGTACATAATAGGAGAGCCCTTCTGTTTTAAGGATCTACTGCAAAAATGGTAGTCAAATATTTTCTTGATAATATACTTGCTTTGCCCAATCTTACGATCTTCTCTATATGACAGGAACAACCTGCTGCGCCGCGAAAAATGCTTTTCTATTATCTGTATAACAGAAGTTTTTAACTGTCTGATAAATAGGCTCGCCAGAGATCCTTTATATGAAAAAAGAGGTTTAGGAGGATCTACTGCAAAAATACGAGTAAAAGATCCTATGTACGAAAGAATCATTCTGTTGTTTTAAAGCCACAAAAACATCACATTTCAAAATGACTAGGGTTCTCTGCTGTTTTTAGGAATCAGCTGCAAAAACTAAACAAAAATGTGTCTCTCCCCAGTTTGGAACTGAACATGCAGACGGGATTTGGCTCGCTAGCTGCCGGTTCAATAGGTCTGCCCTAAAAGATGTTTTATTATCTACTATATACTTACATCTACAGCGGTATTTCAAATACCGCGCATTGCTAGTCCGCCTGTGTGATGAAAGCCTCAACACATCGTCTTGCGTCACCGCCCGTGCACGCAAAAAAAAAGATGTGTCCTACTTGTGACAACAAGCGGTGTCAGCGTCTCCACTGAAGCAGAAGCAGACATTTCAGCGCCGAGTTGTCACTGAGATTAGAGTCTCGGTGAGTGAGGGCACAGTAGAGTGAGAGGGCGGGCGGGAAGAGACATCACTTCTCAGTGGGGAAAAAAGCAGAAAACAAACCTCTTATTGTGCTGCAATTTCATAACTGAGCTTAAACTTGCAATTTTAGTGGATGGAACTTTTGCAGCGTCTCCACACAGCTGCCTTGCATCATCTTCTTGTCCCTGGGTCCATTTAATGCCTTGTAAGCGCCCTCATTAATTAACCATTGAGTCTGTTTTTGGCAGTAGCATCCTCCTATTTACAAAACCCCCGCACTTGGTTGACCATGTTTGGCCCGTGCGTCTCTCAAGCCACCCACAATGTGCCGATGCCAAATGCATGGTCCTGAAGATTTGTCACTTCAAGAACAGCCTTAAAATAATAATCTTGCTGTGTCTCTTTCAGTTATCCAGAAGACTTCAGACACAAAGACTTACACTTCCAAGATGTCTCTTATAAAGGTAGTGCACTTCTAAATTGATTTTTGTAAAATGTGTGTTTAATTGTGGGGTGGAACTGAAACTAATGGTTTAAAAAGCTTTGTTACTAATTGATCACAAGGACTGGTTCAGTGAATAGACAAAAAAATGCGCCTTGACGACAAATTTCTGTCAAAAATGTATCAGACTGCTTCATACACAAATCGATGAATGCAATTTTTCACAGTGCATTTGAGCTGAAATATCCACAAATTGAATTTAGCTATTGTCAAGAACTCCTTGTAAACTCTGTAAACATGTTCCATGCTTTTAAAACCAGGGAGTTTCATTTGTCATAAGTGGGCTTACTTATCTTGGGTCTGAACCGTCAGCCAGTTGAGTGTGGGCTAGCGGGATTATTGCTAACATTACTTGTGGTTTGCATGCACATTAGTGCACATTAGCATGCAGTTTCTTTACAAATGACCCTTGTTGTTGGCCATAACTGCTGCGCTGATGTCCCACAATGCATCCTGTGCATCAGTGTTGTATGTTATGTTGTGTAATTGTGTAACGTGTTGTGTAATGTGCCTGTAGTGCAGAAATAGTAAAACAATGGAATAATCATAAATAATGTGACAGAACTAGAAAAGTGCAATTAAATGTGTTATTTCAGTGGTCCCCAACCACCCGACCGATTGGTACCGGGCCGCACAAGAATTTTTTATTTTTTATTTTTATTTTATTTTATTTTAATTTTTTTGTATTAAATCAACATAAAAAACACAATATATACTTCATATGTCAATACAGTCTGCAGGGATACAGTCCGTAAGCACACATGATTGTATTTCTTTATGAAAAATAAAAATTAAATTAAATTTAAAAAATCCACCCGCAACCCCCTCCCCGTCCGTGGGACAAATTTTCAAGTATTTGTCTGTAATTAATTATTAATTAATTAATGTTATTTATAATTAATTAAAGCGATTATAAATAGGGAAAAAATACAATTAAATGTGTGATTTTTTTTTGTAACATATTTCTGTAATTAATTTATCATTTTGATTAACGCAATGACGCGGCCCTAGTGTAAATCATTTTCAACATCGGCACCGATTCTGATTTAACAAGCATTGTGTGAGCTCCAGTTCCCGCTCTAGATCACAGACTTGCGCTCATATAATTTTTTAGTTTGCTTTCATCAAAACCTAATAGCACAGAAGGATGCCAAGGTCGCTCACAATTCTAAACATGACATTAGAACAAAGACAACCAATGATAACCAACAATCTTGAGATTGATTATTGTCACTTTCCAAGCTGATTTCCTGCAGGCCTTTTCCATTGCAAAACTGAGATGGTTCCACTAAAAACAAATCACGCAATTGCAATATTGCACGGAGCTATCCTGCACCTGGTTGCACACTTTGGCTACAGTAAAGCCATGACACAACACTTCCATGGAGGAGGACAAAAACAACCTCTGGAGCCCGAAAGCATGCATTTAGTGGAACTGAACTTTTAGTAGAGATTTAGGTCTTTCCCAGGCTGCTGAGGTTTCAGAAGTGATTTTGGATGTAAATAGCTGTTCTAGCTTGCCCTTCACAGACCAGGAGCAGTGCCAAGCTTGGCCAAGTGAAGCCAGATGGCAGTTAAAAAAAACAAAAACAAAAAACTTCTGGAAAACCTGGGCCTCACAAAGAGACTGTCGTAATACTCTCCCATCCTTTTATTGTGACCTATATCCCTGTTTTTCTCATGTCTTACCTGAAAGATCTGGAAACCTTTCACCACACTGGCAAATAAACAACTGGATTTGACTGGAATGACTGAGACATGAACACAATTTATTTTCCTATTTTAGCAACAACTGCTTTTACTAGACCAGGGGTCGGCAACCCACGGCTCTTTAGCGCCGCCCTAGTGGCTCTCTGGAGCTTTTTCAAAAATGTATGAAAAATGGAAAAAGATGAGGGGAAAAAATATATATTTTTTGTTTCAATATGGTTTCTGTAGGAGTACAAACATGACACAAACCTCCCTAATTGTTATAAAGCACACTGTTTATATTAAACATGCTTCACTGATTCGAGTATTTGGCTAGCGCCGTTTTGTCCTACTAATTTTGGCGGTCCTTGAACTCACCGTAGTTTGTTTACATGTATAACTTTCTCCGACTTTCTAGGACATGTTTTATGCCACTTCTTTTTCTGTCTCATTTTGTCCACCACACTTTTAACATTGTGCATTCATGCACAAAGGTGAGTTTTGTTGATGTTATTGACTTGTGTGGAGTGCTAATCAGACATATTTGGTCACTGCATGACTGCAAGCTAATCGATGCTAACATGCTATTTAGGCTAGCTATATGTACATATTGCATTATTATGCCTCATCTGTAGGTATATTTGAGGTCATTTAGTTTCTTTTAAGTCATCTCAATTCAATGTATATCTCATGACACACTATCTGTATGTAATATGGCTTTTAATTTGTTGCGGCTCCAGACAGATTTGTTTTTGTATTTTTGGTCCAATATGGCTCTTTCAACATTTTGGGTTGCCGACCCCTGTACTAGACGGACAAATAATACGGCAACATAAAGTTGGAAGGTATGCCAACTATATCAATAAATACAAGTTACTTGAGCATCATTTAAGTTATTGCCTAACATTTGTTATGTTTTTATTTATTTTTATTCTTGCAAACATTTATTTACATAATTATCTTAACTTGTTTCTATTTCCTATTATTTGTTTAATTTTAATAAAAATTTATTCATTTTTAAAAATGTGTAATAGTTACATTTAGAGATGTACCTGTCAGGTGCTGCTGTTGGTCTTGAACCCCAAGATGCAGAGATGGCAGGTGTAGTGCAGGAAAACATGACTTTAATGTGAAAAAGGAAATAGTGCAACTGGTTAATGCACATGCAGGGAAAACAGGAACCAGGAAACAGGCAACAGGAAACAATCATTGAGCCCTGACTGGAGGGCGAGGCAGGCATAAATAGTAGCCTGATTGGCAACTGCAACCAGGTGTGCCAGGCTGCCAATCAGGGATAGGTGAGGAAAACGAACGCTCAAGGAGACATGCAGGGAGTGGAACTAAAATAAGAGCGCTGACAGGAAAAAAACACAAACTAAGGAAACACAACCAGACGTGAATGTGACAGATCGTCACAGTACCAATCGTGGGATCGGATCGAGGGCCGATATTTGCCTTTTTTAACAGCGGTGTTCCAGTGTTTACATGTCTAAAGATTGTACTCGTGTGAATGATTCTTAAAATTTGAGAGCAAGCTGCAACAAAGGTGTTGTTTAGCCACAGTGCAAAGCCGCTTTTAAGATACGAATCCTCACCGCCATGGCAAAAAAATAAACTGTTTCTTCCAAGTAATATTATCACCGGAGAACTAAACGTTAAGGATTGGCTTAGCACCTATGTGTCAAAGTCAAGGCCCTGCAACAATACTCCATCAGTGTTGGCGCTAGGAATTTTCAAAATGGGGTCCCAATGGGGTCCCAGGGACCCCATCAAGTCATAAAAATGGGATCCTAAAGTACATTTTTGGGGTCCCACTTTTTTGTAACCGTTTTGAAAACAAATGATAAATGTATGCATTATCCTGTTATATCTCACATTCTATATTGTGTTTTGGAAAAAGGTTGTCATAAACATTACTTAATTCATTAAAAAAAATAATACAAAAGAAAACAAATTTTAATGCATATGTAAATTTATTCAGGTATAAACATTTATTCACTTTCTTCTTTCCTTCATGGATCTAAACTTGACCACGGCCAGTATTTTTTTTCTATATTTTTATTGTAATATTTTCAGAATGTGTTTGTTCTATTTTTGGTCAAAGTAAGACAAAGAAAACCTCTGAAGTTGTCTTTATTTTTTTGTTTTAATGCCATGATGTGTGCACATATTTTCCTCCATGCGGCCGCTGAGCTAAAATGAGTTTGACACCCCTATCTTAGCACAATGCATTTTTTTTATTGTGCTTGCTTAATTCTATAAAACATTTTCAGTTCTATAGGGCTTTAAAGGGCACGTGATTTCGCAATGCATTGTGGGTGCCGAGTGGTCATTTTTGCTGCACATAGGTTGTGTTTACATGGCTGTGCTGTCCACGCGGTAATGTGAGAGAGTAGGGTTGCACATTTAATCAAATTTTAAACGTGATCACGATTTTGGTCGCTATGATTGAATGAGGGTGATCGTCAACGATATTAACATTTTAAAAACTGACTGCGCTGCATATCAATTCAAATACTTTCACAACCAACAATCAGCCAGCCACCAGGAGGCGACCGATAGACAGTGGACTTATGTGAGAGTGAGTCAGAGTGAGTGACAACAGAGGTTGAAGATAGATCAACCAGTAACTCCTGAAAATATTAGGAAAAATAAATGCATTATTACATCGGTGTCCTCCCCACCCACTGGGTACCAACAGGCACGTGTTTAAACCCTGAAAGACGACCGCACGCCTCGCCTTTCTCTAGGCACTCCCGCTCGTTTCCGAAACCCGTAAATGCTCCAACAACAAACGCCACAACAAGTTGCATGGCAAAGCTGCGTTGGTGTGCACATTTAAACAAATGATTGAGTTGCTGAGACACGTTAAACATTAACACTTTCCTTCTTTTCTCAACCGCCATCGCTGTGAAGCTGGTTGCGAACAGAGCGCGTCACCCGCCACTGGCGCTAAGCCCCGACGAACAGCTACAAAAGCGGGGTGCTAAAAATACAGGCGACCCTTAAAAATGGTTTAATACGCTAAAGTTGAGCATATTAATAAAAAAATACTCTTACAAAATCAAGCTGATTAACAAAGATAGTTAGATAATATAACACGTGATAGTTCTACCTCAATGAAACCTTATTCTGGAAATGCATTATGTTGCTCAAGGTAATATTGTTTATATGTTGCTGGGATACCCATGATTTCAGCCTTTCAAAGCTCCTGTTGGACCACCAATTTGTGACCTCGGTATTCGTCAGATCCTAGTTACGGCCCTACACACACACACACACACACAACACACACCGAGCAGGACGACACAAAAGCTAACCGCTAAAGCTTCAATGTAAAGTAGGGGTGATCGATTCAGATGTCGATACTATAGATACCTAATATAGTATCAGTATCGATATTTTTCTTTTTCTTGTTCTTATTTTTTGTTTTGTTTTTATTATTGTATTAAAGTCAGGGAGTATGTCTGTGGCTACAGGAAGGCTTTTAGGGCAAAACTTGAGTGATTTAGATAATAAAACAATTTTGTTTAGTTATTGTGCACTTGTCACTTTATTTTGCTAAAAAAAACATTGTATGTAGCATTCAATACCACAAATGTAATACCTCACCTTATTTACAACAATACTAGTCAATTTTGAATTTATAATTGCAAGCTTTTTACATGTGTTATTGTGTATACTTAAGTTATCTGCTGTAAAACATTTTCAGTTCTATAATCTATTGTCAAAGTATTGTATGGGGACCCAAAATCCGATCAGATCTGAGGCAAAAAAATCGGATCGGAGGCCGAAAATGTTGATCGAGACATCCCTAATTATTTTTTCTGTCTTTTTTTTAATTTCATTTGTGTATAAGATAACATCTTATTGTTTCACATTCTCTAATATTTGCTCTTCTTAGTCTAAATGTCACCATTCTATAATACCAGTAACTACTTTTAGGATAGGCACAAGGTAGAATTACATAAATTGTACTCCTTTTCAGACCTTTTTTAAATTGTCCAAGTATAAAAATGTGATATCCAATACAAATAAAATCGTGATCACGACCAAATCTATGGACAAAAAAAAGGCACATTATCCGTCTTTTTGTACACTGCGAGCTGGTAAGCGTCTGAAAGACTAGTGCAGAATAGTTGGAGACTGCTTAAGATCAAAATAACAATTTCCTGGATAAAGTTATTGCATTGCACATGAAATGTTCCATCCCAATAACATCTGGACATCCACACCCTCTCAAGAGTGGACTGTTTACAAGGTCCAATTCATCTCTGCTGTTCACACTTCACATTAGTGAGCATCCAGTGGGAGCCATACCTTACCTTGGAAATGAAAATAAATACAAAACAGACTATACTGTGTGCATTGAGAGACATTTTCATGTGGAAAAAGTTGCACTTATCTCGCCTTGTATTAGTTTTACAATATGCACTCAGGGTGGCACCTTTAGGAGTCATAAATCACAATCTATCGCTCCGACTACACACTTCTTTGAACTCTGATCAACTGGAGTGAAGGGGCGGGGCCTTGTTCTTGCCGTCCTTTGTTAAGATTTGCCTTATTATGCCAGCTGGTGTTGAAACACTTGCGCTTATTTTTAAAAGAACAGCAGTAACAGGACGTTTTTCTCTCATAATGAAGGATCAGGAGGATGGGAGCAGTGCCAAGATTCGAGGACACCCTCAGCCAATCAG
>NC_084558.2:33318327-33345827 GCF_033978685.3 Nerophis lumbriciformis | reverse complement strand
GGCCCGCCAATCATATACAGCGGCGGTGCCGTGGTACACCGCTAATTCTCATACTTGCCAAACCTCCCGGGAGACTCCCAAATTTCAGTGCCCCTCCCAAGAATTGTAACGTCCCCTTTTCGTCCAGTCCAACAAGTGCTGGCCCAGTTACATAATATGTGCGGCTTTGGCACGCACACAGAAGTGAATGCAATGCATACTTGATCTTCAGCAATACAGGTTACACTGAGTGTGCCAGTATAAAAAAACTTTAACATTGTTAGAAATATACGCCACACTGTGAATCCACACCAGTGACGTGCAGTCACGAGAGGCAGGTGAGGCGGGGCCTCACCTGCCATCATGGAAAGAAAAAAATGGAAAAGAAAAAAAATAATTAAATTGTTATATGTATCCAGTGATTATACTATAAAGTTATTTTCCATTTAACTTCACCAGTTTTAGATTATTTTTATTCAAAATCGCTGAATTTTCACATTTGCCGTTCAAATACTGAGAAGAGACGGTGCGGTGAACAGCAGCCAGTTGAGGCACGTCACTCAGTGCCGCAACATGGATTGCGTAATGACTCGGCTAACTGCTGGCCTGCTATGCAGTGAGACTGTATTGCTATATGAACTATATTATACATTTCCATAGTTTAGTTAGCTGAGGTATATAATGTACAGTGTATTTTGTCAACAACTGTATGTGTGTAAAGTATTTCTTGTGCTGAGCGATCATAAAACGGCTGCAAAAGACGCACTGGCTGAGGCTCGCCTCCTGCACCCCCGCCGTAGAATTGTTATATCAACTAAAGCCCACACTTAAACTTTCCACGTGCAAGATTGAATCTATTTTAAAAAATTATTTCATAAGAAGCCAAAAAGTGCAAAAACAATAATGTTGGTGTTGGAGGAGTTGTGAATGACTGCAGGGACACAACATTAGATACACCTGCAGACTGCAGGTGTACCTAATTCACAACTCCTCCAACAAGAACATTATTGTTTTTGCACTTTTTGGCTTCTTATTAAATAACTTTTGTAACCTATTTTCATGGGCTTTCCTCTTTGTGATGTTAAGTTCCTGTTATGCGCTGTTATACAGTATATGCCTTGAGCTCTTATTTTGAAGAGCGGAAGTGATGTCACGTTGCGGAGGTTTTTGAAAGAATGTAAATAAAGTGGTCCTCGTGTAAACTGGAGCCTCCGAGTTTGTTATTTTGTAGTTTCATACAGTATAGGCGACATTTATAAACCCTCGGTTACACTTTTTTAAATAGATTCAATCTTGCACGTGGAAAGTTTAAGTGAGGGCTTTAGTTGCGGCGCATGGACTTAATTTCTAAGTAAAGGTAAGACCATAATAACGTTTTTTTTTATTAAATGTGCTTTTTTGTGTGCTACAGTTTGTATGTGTAAAGTTAAAGTTAAGTTAAAGTAGCAATGATTGTCACACACACACTAGGTGTAATGAAATTTGTCCTCTGCATTTGACCCATCCCCTTGATCACCCCCTGGGAGGTGAGGGAAGCAGTGGGAAGCAGTGGGCAGCAGCGGTGCCGCGCCTGGGAATCATTTTTGGTGATTTAACCCCCAATTCCAACCCTTGATGCTGAGTGCCAAGCAGGGAAGAATGCTGGTATGAGCTTTTAAACATAACCCGTTAACTGCTGCCAATCAAATGGTGAATAAGATACTCTTTAGGGTTCATATGTTTGTAAATCTGACTGTGATGAAGTCAGTGCCTCACCAGCCATCAACCTCACCGCACGTCACTGATCCACACCAAAGAACAATGACAAACACATTTTAGGAGAACATCTGCACAGTAACACAACATAAACACAACAGAACAAATACCCAGCAACCTTTGCAGCACATGAATGAAATATGAAATCCATGCTGCAGTCTGCAGGTGTACCTAATGTTGTGGTCCAGCAGCGACTGCAGCACGGATTTCATATTTCATTCATTCACAACTCCTCCAACACGAACATTATTGTTTTTGCACTTTTGACTTCTTATTACCTATATACATTTTTTAAATAGATTAAATCTTGCACGTGGAAACTTTAAGTGTGGGCTTTAGTTGATATAACACTCCCGTCAAGGGTGCATTCTACGCCGGGGGTGCATTATCCGGCACAACACCTGAAGAGTTAGTGCTGCAAAGGGTTCTGGGTATTTGTTCTGTTGTGTTTATGTTGTGTTACTGTGCGGATGTTCTCCCAAAATGTGTTTGTCATTCTTGTTTGGTGTGGATTCACAGTGTGGCGTATATTTCTAACAATGTTAAAGTTGCTTATACGGGCACTCTCAGTGTAAACCGTATCGCTGTTGATGAAGTATGCATTGCATTTACGTGTGTGTGCGTACAGGAGCCGCTCATATCTTGTGACTGGGCGGACACGTTGTTAGAAGGGATGAAAAGCGGACGTGACGACAGCTCATAGAGGACGTTAAAAGCAGTGCCTGTAAGGCACGCCCCCAAGACTGTGGAATACGAGATATAATGACTGGTGAACACCTTCGTTCGATAATGAAGGTTGCATCAGCTCAAAGCCTGAGCCCGACATTAATGAACTAGCATCCAAGAAAAGATGGCAGGTATCTGGCTTGGGCACATCAGATTAGTTCAGTGTGTTGCAAACTGAGCCGTTTAAAGTCCTGGATGGTTGGTTTATTCATTATTTTATTTTCAAATTTATTAGCCTGTTGAAAAAGTTAATGTTGATATTAACCTCAGAAGGCTGCAAATGGGACGGCGTGGCGCAGTGGAAGAGTGGCCGTGCGCGACCCGAGGGTCCCTGGTTCAATCCCCACCTAGTACCAACCTCGTCATGTCCGTTGTGTCCTGAGCAAGAAACTTCACCCTTGCTCCTGATGGGTGCTGGTTAGCGCCTTGCATGGCAGCTCCCTCCATCAGTGTGTGAATGTGTGTGTGAATGGGTAAATGTGGAAGTAGTGTCAAAGCGCTTTGAGTACCTTGGAGGTAGAAAAGCGCTATACAAGTACAACCCATTTATCATTTATTTAAATAGAAAAGAGGCATTCAATTTTTATTTAAATTGTATTTGATATGTCATTGATATTTTTAAATTTTTATTATTATTATTTGAAACTCGATTTTGCATGTCACTATAAAGTTATATAAGCCTTGCTTGTTCAATATTTAATGCAAAACTTGTTTGGGTCCCTATTAAAAGCTTAATTTGTTCAACCTTGGCCCACAGCTTTGTTCAGTTTTAAATTTTGGCCCACTCTGTATTTGAGTTTGACACCCCTTCTGTAGTGTAATGCCCGCAGCTAAATGCAACTGCGTGACAACTATACTCCAATATCATGATATCACGATATAATCATTTTCTATATCGCACAGAGGCAAACCCGCGATATATCGAGTATATTGATAACCCTAATATATACACACATACATATACACACATATATATATACATACATACATATATATACACATATATACATACATATATATACACACACATATATATATATATATATATATATATATATATATATACACACACATATATATATATATATATATACATATATACATACATATATACACACACACACATATATATATATATATATATATATATATATATATATAAACACACACACACACACACACACACATATATATATATATATATATATATATATATACACACACACATATATATATATATATATACACACACACACACACACACACACATATATATATATATATATATATACACATACACACATATATATATATATATATATATATATATACATATATATATATATATATATATATATATATATATATATATATATATTAGGGCTGCAACAACTAATCGATTATCAAAATAGTTGGCGATTAATTTAGTCATCGATTCGTTGGATCTATGCTATGCGCATGCGCAGAGGCTACTTTTTTTTTAATAAACCTTTATTTATAAACTGCAACATTTACAAACAGCTGAGAAACAAGTATGGTGCCAGTATGCTGTTTTTTTCAATAAAATACTGGAAAGGATAGAAATGTAGTTTGTCTCTTTTATCCGATTATTAATCGATTAATCTAAGTAATAATTGACAGATTAATCGATTATCAAATTAGTTGTTAGTTGCAGCCCTAATATATATATACATACATACATACATGCATACATACATACATATAAATATATATATGCATACATACATATATATAATTCGACAACAAATATTGCTTGGACTCCTAGCTAAGTGCCTTTCAGTCCTGGCTTATGGTACCGTTTTCTAGAGGGCTTTACGTACAGACAAAACAAAAACCTGGTCCAATAACATATTCTGCAATATCAACTTCTTGATACAAAGCAGTTTATAATAAAGATTACTGACAAGTTAAACTTGAGTACTTCCTGCAGTACCAGTAAAGCCTGTCAGAGAACTTTAGCTATTATGTCATAGAGGCTACAAATGCTATCTTTTTAGTCAAGTTTCTAGCTATCCCATCGTGCACGTCAATTCAAGTGCGTTATGACGGACGTCGTAATAAAGTGTTTCAAAAGGAACGTGTATTTCATGTACTTACAAATTGTATCTCTCATAGGCAGTCGCCATTTTCGTTCCGTCTACCGACTGAGCTGCTGAGTTTATGTTGCCAGTCTGTACACGTGAGACCAGCAGCAAACCCTTGTGTTAAAATTGCCGATATTCTATACTGCCTGGCAACCCTCAGGGCGTGACTATCGTCCAACTCAACTCGGAGCTATTCGAAACCCAACACAAGCACATTTCCTATCAACCAATCAATCAATCAATGTTTATTTGTATAGCCCTAAATCACAAGTGTCTCAAAGGGCTGCACACATCTCCTCTTCACTTTCCTCGAAGGATTATTTCAATATATATATATATTTTTTCAAATCCGTGTTTATAAATATTCGGTACAATACAATCCCACAACTGAGTGTGAACTGGTCCTAGGTTTTTTGGCATTTATCGTTGCTTTAACAATCAGCAACCTGTCCTTTAACATATTGGCTTTTGTGTACTTACAGTATAAATGATTTTAATGCATTCCGTTGCTCGATGCGAGCTTTATTTAACAGGCACAGCTGCGGACAACTATTTCGAACTCTGAAGGACCCTCCCTTTATAAAGCTCGGGCAGCCATTCAGCTCCCTCTTTCCTGCCTAACAGTTTGCAGAGCCTCTTCTCCTCAAGTTCGTCGTCGGTTCTTGTTACAACGTGTTATCGTTAAGTGCTCTACAGCGAATGATACGTTTTCATGGTTATTGTATTCCTTTAAAAACGTGTGGGTATTGTGTATCAATGTATACTGCTGTGGAACACGTGCTGTGGCTAAAACATAACTCGTGGTTGTCAAAGCGTAATTTTTAAAATTATGTTCTTGTACATTTTCGATTGCAGATAGTGTTCACATGGATCTCGTGGATTACCGCTTGTGGGTTAAAGAAATGTGTGCAGAAATGGATAAGAGAAAGTGAGTAAACAGTCCTTGGAAGATTTATGTTGCTCAGTGTTTCCCCTGCAATCTTAACAGATTGACTTTACTGCAGATTTGCCATGATGCTCATCAGTCTAATTTTGAATGGTTTAAAGCAATAGATTTAATCGAACCATCGTAACACAACGCATTTGTTCAAGGTTACTCCTGGATACAATATACCCCAACCACTGCTGGACCTTGAGTTGATGGTTAGTACTTCCATGATCTTGCACTCACAGTACTTGTAACTGCTACAATGATGAGTCATGACTAGAGTCTCTGAATATACAATGAAGCTGTTTACAGCGCACTGAGTATGCATCTGTAGATTTAGCTTCTCATTTGTTTAGATCTGAAGATGTATAATTGTATGTTTTTTCTCAGGTGTGTAGTCTTTCAACTGGACTGTCTCTTAAGGTATGTAATGGAAAGAAATTTTCAGTGCACTGACCATGAACTATTGGTTTAACCCATTTAATGCATCTTACACTTTGTTATACAGCTGACTGTGATAACATACAAATCTTAGGTGCAAATGCAGAGGCAGTGTGAAACTGAAAACTTAACTATTGACATATAATCCAGTGCGTGTGTTTTGACGCAATGTTTTCATTTACAGATCTACAATGAATAGTGCTTTCCCCCCTCAAATGTGTACAATTGTTTTGAACTATGGTTTCGCAAGCGTGGCAAGGAAATCTTAGTGTTCTATTTTTTTTCCCAGAGTAATGCTAGAACTCTGCTGTGTACGATGTTTGCAACTCCTGAGTTGATGGTGAGTACTGTTTCATCTTGCACTGATCATTATAGTTGCTACAATATGTCATACGACTAGAGTCCCTGATAAAACAATGAAGCTGTATCGGAGCACGATTATGCACAGATTTAAGTTTTACTCTGTATGTCTGACTTGGCATGCTTTCAGCTTTTTTTTTTTTTTTTTTTCTTTTTTTCTTTTTTTTTTAGCCCAATGCGGCCCCCCTGTCAAAGTTTGGACACCACTGCATTATTATATGGTTACCCATCCTTCAATCCCATCCATCCATTTTCTTCTGGTTATCAGAGGTTGTGTCATGGGGGCTGCATCCTAAGATAAAGAAGAACAAACTTCCCTCTCCCCAGCCACTTCGTCCAGCTCCTCCCGGGGATCCCGCGGCATTCCTAGGCCATTCGGCATACATAGTCTTCCTTAACGTGTCCTGGGTCTTCACCGTGGCCGCCTACCGGTCGGACGTGCCCTAAACGCCTCCCTAGGGGCGTTCGGGTGGTATCCTGACCAGATGTCTGAACCACCTCATCTGGCTCCTCTCTGTGGAAGAGCAGCAGCTTTACTTTGAGCTCCTCCTGGATGACAGAGCTTCTCACCCTATCGCTAAGGGAGAGCCCCGCCACCCGGCGGAGGAAAGTCATTTTGGCTGCTTGTGCTCATAATCTATGGTTACAATAGTGATTAATTTGGTCACAATAATGCTGACAGTATTAATCTGCAATGTGTGGGACAATATATTAAGCAAAATATATCAGCCCAGGCTGAGTGGGGACCTGTTTTCTAACAGAAATTGCGTTGTAAAATGCCAGTAGCCATTCCACTTCCTTGGTTAGAATGTTGAATGCCTCACTCAAAGATGTCTGTTAGAAATCATATATTGACAACTCTCCAATGAATGGTGCTTTTTTTTTTATCATTAGACCATTGATTTTTTTAACTGGTACTAGTGGTAAGCGGGCTCCATCCAATGGTAGACCAAAGAATCACTTGATTAAAGTACCTTTTTATTTCCCCATCTTGAAAATGTAATGTTGGTGGCCAAAAATAAGTATGCAGCTAAAGCATCTGCTTTGTTTTTAATGAATACCTATGACTACTACGCTAATGTATTTCAATGTGGGTCATTATGGTAGTGCATGGACAGCCAAGTTTTAAAGTGGTACTTGGTGAAACAAGATTGAGAACCACAGTGGGTGTAGCACATGGTATGGCAAGGAAACAAGGTACATTTTTGAGATTTGAGTGTCAAGCTTTTGTATTTAATTTCAGTGTCTATGGGTGACTGGAGAAGTCTATTGGATAACAAACACCCTATGCTGGATGAGAGGTATTTTACAAGTGTTCAAAATGTATGTAGCCTGGAAGTTAACAGTTCTATCAAACTGATGTCACTTGTACAACGGTTTTAAACTATAGATAACTTTAACACTACCTGGTATCTGTTCAAAGTTGTTCTTGGATAAAACATTCCCCCTGAAGTACCGTATTTTTCGGAGTATAAGTCGCACCGGAGTATAAGTCGCACGTGCCGAAAATGCATAATAAAGAAGGAAAAAAACATATAAATTGCACTGGAGCCCGGCCGAACTATGAAAAGAAACCTGCGACTTATAGTCCGCAAAATACGGTACTCCTGAAATTATGTTTGCAACTCCTGGGTTGATGGTTAATTCATACTCATTTTATTTTGACTGACAACTACAATCATAAGTGTTGGTGATGTGGCCTAGAGATAAAATCCCTTTTTTTTTTCCTTTTTTTTTTGAATACGATATTTTCTGATTTTTTTGGTTTTATTGTACTTTTAAAAACAAACAGGATGTGAGTAGGGTGGCCCACCTTTTTCAAAATGGCTGCCTCCATAGTGGTTCCTGCGGCAAACACGATAATGAATAAATGAAAATATTTAGTGACGTGACTCTACACTGAGACATTCGTAGCACACAGGCATTTGGCTCTCAACATTCATACACTTAAAAGAACGCAAATGGAGGCATTTGTGAATCGAGGTTCCACTGTAGTTTCAGTAAGATAAAGTAAATGCAGCCGTTTTCCATTCACACGTCTTGGCAATGTGCAGAGCAACTGCTTTTAGTGATCGCTCTAGGCATTGTGCTTCTTTGTCATACATACTTTGTGTAAAAGATTCTGCCATAGTGAGGTGATTTTTAGCCAAGGGTTTGTTGCGTCTTGTTCACCTCCTAAAGAGTTGTATTTCCCATATCCCACACTCAGCTGGAGGCTTCGGTTTCAGATGCTCGAACATGTTTTGTTGTGCAGATGCCTTTTTGAAACAAACCGTGCAGTCACTTGTTCCATGCTTGTTGCCGCTAGACCGACGTACTGACAACACCTTTTCATAGAAACAAACGTCTCTCGTGTTCACATTAGCCATGTTTTGCTATTTTAGCTGCTAAGGAAGTAAGGGAAAGGCGCAAACTACGGAAGCTCCTGAGGGGCAAAAAGTATGCTGGAGCAAGAGGAGAAAATGTTTATTTTTAAATCGTCTGCAACAACAAACTAATATAATCGATATCGCCCAGACTTAGATGAGTCGTAAGACGAGTCTCCGAAGATACAAAGAAGCTGTTTCAGTGTTCTACGTGTACATCTGTGGATTGTACTACTACTCTACCTTGTGTAGACCAGAACTGATGGTTTTACTTTTTCAGGTTTCTCAAATGGTCCGATGGAATGCTGTCTATGGAAGGTATGTTTGGCAACTAAAGTGTTTCTATTTTAATGTGGAAAGACTTCATCGACAAGTCTAATCAAACCGCATTGTTTACACAATGCACTGTCCACAAATAACATTTGGTGTAATGCAATAAAAATGTACATTACACCTGACTAAAATGAAATTATTTGCATAGGTAATGTGATGAACTGAAAACTGCACTGTGTACTGAGTTGGAATGAGAATACCGGTACTGCACATGTGCTAGCTTTTTTTTTTCTGCAGCTCTTGTTGCAGTAAGGATGCTGCTCCATTAAAGTGTAAGTATATTTAGCTAGAATTTAGATCAATTTTTAAAACGTTGCAAGATTAAGATGTCAAATTGGTAAGTGTTTTGGGTGTAGCGGCATGTCTTACCAGATTTTAAGGGATAAAGAACGTTCTAAAAATAGTGACTTGAGGAGCTTCACTATTTTTGGAATTGTGCGTATCGTTCACAATAACGACAAGAACACACCTTTTTTTCTTTTTTTTCTTTTTTACGATCCTAAAGATGATGAAAAACGCTTGCAAAATGTGTCTAATGGGAGGCACCGATGTAGCGTTTAAAACGGTCTAAAACTTCAAAGCCCTTCAACTTTATTTGTGTGTGTGTGTATATAGATATATAATCTATATATACATATGGAGGTGGCGACTTGTCCCAGGGTGTACCCCACCTTGCACCCAAGTGCAGCTGGAATGGGATCCAACACCCCCTGTCACCCCGAGCGAGACAAGTAGTAAAAAAAACGGATGGATAGTTATATAATCTCTCGGACACGTTCATAAGAACATGTTCAATATTTACCATATTTTTTATGCGTTACCGGAACTTTTCTTCTGCGCATGTCTTTAAATAGCGGCGCACCTGCGGCAAAACATGTGTTCCTACTTCTGTGTTCTAATCATGGCAGACTTGGTTAACAGAAAACAGACTATTTTTGAATTAATGAGTATTCACGTTATCTTTTTTTAAGCTGAATATACGAAGGATGAACTGCTGTATATAGAAGCGTGCACGAACATAGGGTAAAATTTAGGAGCAGAGAGTTAGGTTGGTGTGACTTGCAGGCATAAATGTGGAACTTGGAGTCAGGCTATGCGGACTATATGTAGTGCTTACCCAAAGTAAACTGGAAAAATGTTGGAACAGATACACATGATACTTGCTGCACACCTTCCGTTTTTACAACTTCAGTACAATGTTGAGCTAGCTGTGTACAAACAAAACATGAAATGTGGGTTAATACTTTACAGATACTGTAATATGATCATGTAGTCAGTCAGTCAATACAAATTGGTGTCCTATCGCATTATTACAAACTCAAAAGCTCTTATCACTTTCTGTAGCTAGCTTACGGCTAAGTCCTTAGCATGCTGTCCCAAGACGATAGAGCTCAGTGTTCGCTCCTACAATAACAATGTCTCTACAGCTTGGTTATTATACAGGTTACCAAACGTAAATTAAGTATTAACCTTTTTTGGATTGCCGCCATTTTAGCTGCATTGCCAGTCAAGAACAAGTCGATTTTTACAAATTAGAATGCAAAAAAAAAAGAAGTGTTGTCTCATTAAGATTGTGAACGATAGGCAAAATTCCAAAAGAGTGCAGTTCCCCTTCGTTCCATCGTCTTGGTGTCTAAGTGTGACCGTTAAAAAGTGCAGGCTAAAATTGGTCCCTGACAATGTCTAAAAAAAAAAAAAATGGACAATTGAAATATATTGCACTCTGCATTTTCTTTGTCAGCTATACCTAAAGCTAAGATGCTTATCTTGACCAACAATGGATTTGTTTTTAAAATCTTATATGCATGAAGTATTAAAGTGCCCCCTTCCCCCTGTCTGCTTAATCTATATTGGTTTGTGAATATCCATCCATCTTCTACCGCTTGTCCCTTTTCATGGTCGCGGGGAGTACTAGAGCCTAACTGTATGTTAGTTACTGTACATTTTACAAAGCCGTTTTCACAAATGCTTACCCGTGTTTCCCCAACTGTACCAAAAAATAACCAAAAATTTACGTTAAACTTATGTCTGTACATACAAACTGATTATGGCGTACCGTTACACCCCTGCACTGAGTATTCTGATCCTTTAATGGCTAATGGTTTGAAATACTTCAGGCAGCCCTTGTTTTGTTTTGTGGCTACAAAGTAGGCCCATGAATGTAGTTTCATCATAAGTGTTTGGTTCTAAAATGCAAGACTTGCTCAAGAGCAAGTTATGTGCGTATGCAGCTCAATTCGTTGACACATAGCCACACTGAGGAAATAGAATGTAAACAAATGCCGCCTGGAGTAGACAAACCTACAGCTTATGAAGATGTACAAATGGTCTGGTCAATGATGAGTCATATTTGGTTCGACTGATTACAACTGAAGTTAACTCGCAGCGCACTGAGACACTCAGACCACTGGAGATTCTGCATATTTTCCCAAGAATTGCCACTTCGGTATATGTGAAACTTTCTGTCTTTCTGTTTCACCAGGCAACTATGGGGATCCAAACCTGATGGCTTTCAGTGGGAAGTTTATGGAAAAGGTTGGTGTTAAGGAAACTTGGATTCCAAGCAATACATTTAGTTACGTCAAATGTTCAATTCTGTTTTTGCACAGGTTCTGAAAGGAATTTGGAGTATCTACGCTGCAATCATCCTTAAAGCTATTTAAGTTATCAAATGTGCTGAATAATAAAAAAAAATGGTTGAACTCTTGTTTTGACAAGTTATTTGTAATGTATTTTCATTGTCTTAAGTTTTGTAGAACCTAACATTTGGATAACTAGCAATAAATCACAATTTGTAATCGTAAATATGCTAATTTCGAAGTAAAGTGGCTGTAACATTTAAAGATTCCGAGAGGGCACGAACCTACCACATGCATGCACATAAGGTTTTAGTATATGCTAATAGCAATTTAGTTGGCTGTCTCTGAATGCATGTTCTATCACATGACTCCAGATTGTAATTCTCTTGAACTGTATTTGTGTGCACACGCTTCTGACGCGAACGTGTTGAGACTTGGTGAGTGACAGCTGTAAACAATCATTTTATTCGGCCGTAAAATGTAATTTCATAAACTAATTGTGAAATATATAGACAATTGTCCAATGTTCTGTTAAATCACTGATGGTAACAAGCTAGCCGGTGGTATATGTTTGGCTTAAAAAAATGTAATATGAGTTTGCAAACAGCATCTTAAAGGTTACTGAAATGACACGTTAATAAAATACTTTAACTGGAAAAATCCATTTGTAGAAAAAAAAAAGTTGTACAAAAGGGAGACAAACTGGTGTAAAACGTAAGTTTTATTTTGAAAGTGTATCGTGGACCGGTAATCTACCCTCTGTTCAGTTTCCCTAATGTACATTCGAGGGAACAAGCTAGATCTATCCTCTCCACTGCAAGCTTTATTCCATTTGAAATCTAGATCAAAATCATTTGTGGGCCAATGACGCGACATCCCGATGTCCGGGCTTTTGTCAACTGGGTGGAGTTGCAGGAATGCAAGCTAACGACCCAGAGCTAGCAGTGACACTGCTAACGTCGACGGAGGTGATCTCTTCTTTTATTGCAAGATTGTGTATGGTTTTGAGCGCTTGTGATTTGTCATTTACCTAGATTTTATAGCAGATGTTATGCGGTATGCCTTACATTAGTCTTAAACTTTGTATCGTATCAAATTAGCTAATGTTATCGAGATCCAGTAGACACGAGCAGCATTAGCTGCCCCAAACTGTCTACGTGGGAAGGACGATGTCAAGCCTTGAAAGCCTTGTTTTCTCTTTCACAGGTACATGGAGTGAACTAACTCCGGGAAATTCGGACAAGTTTGCTGAACAATCACGTCGGCTATATGACATTAAAACGTCAAATCATCGTAATGTACTTCCGCATTAAACGACCCTAAAACAGGTGTTGCCGAAAGCAAGATATGGAAACCAGAGGTGTTAACTAATAGATGCTGTATTTTTATGGTGTAGACCAAAGTAATGCAAAACAGAACCCCGCTGATATTTTTGTATTACCTGGACTGACAGTCTACGTGTGCTTTTCCAATAAGCTTACTAACAAGTAAAGCAAGGGAAGCTAATAAGTTGTCAGTATTAAATGAGAAACCATGACCGCTGTGGTCGGAAGCGCATGGGGGTGGGTTCGCTCCTGGGGTAGCAGCAGTAGTGCTGTGTCTGAGAAAACCATAATGAAGGAAGTTGAAAACAATAGGGCGAGGGGCACCAGCGAATGTACTGTCAGTTTAAAAACTTGGACCTCTTGGTTTTGGGGAGGATGGAATCGACAAAAAGAACAAATTAGTCCTTTAGAGGACGAGTATTGGGAGGCTCCAGAGAAACTTCAGCCTGTGGAAACTGAAGAACTCTGGGCAGGGAAAAAAGAGCCAACTGTTCAACATGTTCCAAAATGGTGGAATAAATACCTTCCTACGTCGTACCTTCCTTGGACAGCGAAAACACTACCAAGTGGACTCAGGAGAAGAAAATGCCACATCAGCAAAACCGATCGGGATATTGATGGGGACTTTTCAGACTACAAAACACCTCCTCCATCCCCAACACCACTTTCCCGGCTGACTTCACCTTTCAGACTCTTTGTGCACAACCGACATGTGGAATTGTACCCAGAGCACTATGAAATTTGCTTTAACTTCCTCCGCCACCTGTTTGACCTGTTTGTGGTGGGATTTCTGTGGATTGTGTCACCTCCTGTCAAGCTGATCTTGGAGATTGTGGGCATCCAGGGACCACTGAAGCTTTGGCTACATGGCATGGCAATGTTTTTTGTGTCCACTGTGGGAATGGCTGGACTACTTTGGCTGATCCAGGAGCATCTCCCTGAGTTTGCGTTGATTTACGGCATTGTGCAAGCCTTAGTGATCTCTGTCAGCTTAAAAAAGAGTGTGCTCTTTGGAATGGAAGAAGAACAAACCGTAATGGAGGTGGAGAACAGAGAAACTGAATTGACAGATGAAGACAAAAAAGAAAAGCTCATCTGATCAAAGGACAAGACAAAGACAACTTAAAGCTTCTGGTAAGCCTTATTTACTTATCTTATATGTCTTCCAGTGATCCTTAAACCATTTCAGCAAAGTTACAAAAATTGTGTTGTCTATTTATATTTTATGTCATAAGGTAAGAGTTCCCTGCTACTCTCTATGGAACAGATGTCAAACTCAAGGCCCGGGGTCCAAATCTTTTGTATGGCCTGGAAATAATATTATAATATATTAATATGTGTCAATAGAGTATATTTGCTTAACAAATGTATTCATTCTTTTTTTTAACCGTATATTACTGTAAACTGAAAAAGGGTAGCGCATATTTTTGATGGTAACAAACCGGAATAAAAAAAAACAGTGGTACCGTTTTTACATTTACAGTAAGATGTTGGGGGAAAAACAACCCTTTTTACTCAGGTAACATTTCAGGAACTGCATTGCCAGATTTGATGCTGTGAGATCTACATATTCTTTTTTTACAGTTTTACAGTGTGCTTTAAAATTATATATAATAATCAAATGCAAAGGCAAATTAATACATTATTGACCTGCTCAGTGGTCTTGTGGTTAGAGTGTCCGCCCTGAGACTTGAAGGTCGTGAGTTCAAACCAAAGACTATAAAAATGGGACCCGTTGCCTCCCTGGTTGGCACTCAGCATCAAGGGTTGGAAATGGAAATGGGGGTTCAATCACCAAAATGATTCCCGAGCGCAGCCCCCGCTGCTGCTCACTCCTCCCTCACCTTCCAAGGGGTGAACACGAGGATGGGTCAAATGCAGAGGATAATTTCACCACACCTAGTGTGTGTGTGTGTGACTATCGTTGGGACTTTAACTTTAACTGTCATTAGAGGCTTTCTGAGGGTAGCCATAACTGGGATGTGGCCCTTAACGAAGACAATTTTGACACCCCTGCTTTATGGGAAGCGCGCCTCATACTGTATTGTTTAAAGGAGCCCCATTATGTAAAACCAACTTTTTTTTTACCAATTAGTACGTGCTGTATTTGGTATATAAATAAGTACCAAAAAATTTAAATCAAACTGACGCACTGTGGAAATATTTGTAATATAATCTTGCCTTCCTATACTTCCGCCAAACAAACTTTTTGGAATGTGCACAATTGGTGACGTCACAAATTGGGAAAACCGTCAGCGGATTATCCATATACGGTATATATATACCCAGAGTGCTTCGCGTGCGTCCGCCATTGTTGTCCGTGTTGTAATCAATAAGCTCTTTCATTTTCTCTATCTTGTGTGGGGTAGATAAGCTCATACATGCTCATGCGTCCTCCGCTGTTGCCATTTCAAATATAAAGTAGCGCGATGACTGGGAGAAGACGCAGTTGAAGTGGAGGCAGTAAATAAGACCACCCATAAAACGGCGCATCCTGAAGACACGGTCAGAAAGCGGCTGGAAAACGGTTTGTAAAACATAATCTATGCAAAATTTTGACTAAACAACCACCATTACATGTTATGTAGACCACACGGAAAGTGTTTAAAATGTAGGAAAAAAATCAATATATGACTTCTTTAAGTTGTTTTCTCACATAATGGCCACCACTCCAAAGCCACACTGTTGTTTTGTTTACTTTGAAGTTAGGGTCCAGACCTCCACGTGTTAGATGAATTTCCATGAAGTAGGGTTGCGATTTATTTTATGATTTAGATGAATTTCCATGAAGTAGGGATGCGATTTATTTTATGATTTATATTAGGGCTGTCAAATTTAACGCACAACACATGCAATTTTCCTTGGACCAATACTGTTTCCCATGTACATTAATGATATTACCATGGTTTCCAAACGGTTTAAAAGTATTTTATTTGGGGACGACACAACCTTATTTTCCATCCACCCATTTTCTACCGCTTGTCCCGTTTGGGACCGCGGGGGTGCTGGAGCCTATCTCAGCTGCATTCGGGCGGAAGGCGGTGTACACTCAGGACAAGTTGACACCTCATCGCAGGGCCAACACAGATAGAGAGACAACATTCACACTCACATTCACACACTAAGGCCAATTTAGTGTTGTTCATTTTGCACAATTGAATGGCTTAGTTGCTCAGAGAGCAAATGTTTTTATAAGAGTAGATTGGGGTATGTAATTTCTTAATGGGGAAATACCTTAAAGGGGAACTGCACTTTTTTTGGAATTTTGCCTAGCGTTCACAATCATTATGAGAGACATGACAATGGATGTTATTTTTGTTGCATTTTAGATATTAAATAAATGTGATCAAAAGTCAGCTTAAAATGGACCCTATGGGAGTTGCGCCTAAAAAAATTCTTAAGCCCTTAAAAATGTATCCTAACACCTCCTTTAAGGTTTTATATACATGATGTAAGTATATATGTAATAGCATCTAATATTTGTGTATTTTAAAACATTTTAAGCATACACGGCTAATCCATTATTATTATTATTATTTGCTTTTTTTTTCCATCACTGATTATTACTCACTGCAGAGTTAATGAGAGCCAGCAAACATAATAAAACATCACCTTCTGTGCAACGTCTGCTGTCATTAGGATGTTCATATATTCCCATTTAGATGAAAAATTACCACAATGCTTGCGAAGAAACGGGGTGGGGGTGGGAGACCAAGTATCTCTTCGTGTAGTTCTCGCCATCTCCGGGTCCTAAATGGCTGTCAAAGTGTACCAACACGTCAGAATACGGCCTCAGACATCTTCTGTCTAGGTGAGATGCATGATTTATGATCTACAATAAACTTCCAGGGAGCAATGAAGCAAGGAAACACCTCGCCAGTTGATCATGTTGAAATTGTACACAGGCTTGTGATCACAGCGCTGGTATAAATAGGTGTCTGCGTTAGCGCTTATAATAACAATATCAGTAACACTTGGTTAATATTCAAATCACAAAATGTAAATGGAGTATTGTATGGTTTTTGAATGGTTATTTATTGGATTTTATTGGCAAAATAGAGGAGCTCCCATTGGCTCCGCTGTAAGCAGACTTTTATTTACATTTGTTTAATTTTTAGAATGCATTAAATAAAATCCATCCCTTGTAATGTCTTTTATAATGATTGTGAATTATTCCAAAAATAGTGCAGTACCCCTTAATGTGTCTTGTTTTCATTTTAGCATTTAAGCTTGCAAGCTGGCGCCAGTCAGTCCGTGAGTTTATCAAAGTGCAAATATCAATGTCAGTTTTTCGATAAATTTAATTTAAAACAGTAATACTAACCATCGGGAGTTTTACCGCAGTTATCATTATTACCGTTTATCTTTACATCCCTACTTACTTAAACTCTGAAACACATTCTGTTCACTTAAACTTAGTAGTTGATGTTAAAGTATAATGAGGCCTGCTTGTAGCTTGAATGTAAGACTTTACTTTCAATTACTCCTAACAGACAGACAGGAGCTAGAAGAAGCTTTGATATTTAGGTTGAGTTACCACAGAAAATACACTGTGAAATTCTTCACATAGTGTGATACCAACTGTAATTACTGACACTGAAAGAGAAGGATTGTTCTTGCAGACCTACTGCAGTTTTTCAAACTCCTTCAAGTTGGATGGGAAACGTTGGTTTTCATCCAGGAAGTTTCTGTACATTGCTGCATTCATCTTTTTCTTTTTCTTTACTAATATCCCAATTCCTGTCGCTAAAACTTACCCAGAGCATGATGCTGCCACCACCATGCTTCACTGTCGAGATGGTATTGGCCCGGTGATGAGCGGTGCCTGGTTTCCTCCTAACATGACGCCTGTCATTCACACCAAAGAGTTTAATCTTTGTCTCATAAGACCAAATAAATTTGTTTCTCATGGTCTGAGAGTCTTTCACATGCATTTTGGCAACATTTTACGAAGAAATGGCTTTCCTCTAGACACTATACCATACAGGCCTGATTGGTGGTTTGATGCTTAGATGGTTGTCCTTCTGGAAGTTTCTCCTTAAAGGTTTACTTAAACCTATGTAGATTATGTTAAAACCTAATGAGGCCTGCTTGTGGCTTGAATGTAAGACTTTACTTTCAATTACCCCTAACAGACAGACAGGACCTAGAACAGCTTTGATATTTAGGTTGGGTTACCATAGAAAATGCACTGAATTTCTTTACATGGTGTGAAACCAACTGTAATTACTGACACTGAAGAGAAGGATTGTTCTTGCAGACCGACGGCAGTTTTCACGCTCCCTCAAGTTGGATGGGAAACGTTGGTTTTCATCCAGGAAGTTTCTGTACATTGCCGCATTCATCTTTTTCTCTTTCTTTACTAGTATCCCAATTCCTGCCGCTAAAAGTTCCCCACAGCATGATGCTGCCACCACCATGCTTCACTGTAAGGATGGTATTGGCCCGGTGATGAGCGGAGCCTGGTTTCCTCCAAACATGACGCCTGGCATTCACACCAAAGAGTTTAATCTTTGTCTCATAAGACCAAAGACATTTGTTTCTCATGGTCAGAGAGTCTTTCGCACTATACAGGCCTGATTGGTGGTTTTCTGCAGAGATGGTTGTCCTTCTGGAAGGTTCTCCTTTCTCCACAGAGGAATGCTGTAGCTCTGACAGGGTGACTATCAGGTTGTTGGTCGCCTTGGGGCGGCGTGGCTCGGTTGGTAGAGCAGCCATGCCAGCAACTTGACGGTTGTAGGTTTGATTTCCGCTTCTTTCATCCTTGTCACTGCCGTTGTGTCCTTTGGCAAGTTACTTTATCCACTGGCTCCCAGTGCCACCCACACTGGTTTGAATGTAGCTAAAATATGTAGATAAAGGGTTTTACTATGTAAAGCACTTTGCGTCTCAAGAGAAAAAAAAGTACTATATACTGTAAATATAATTCACTTCACCTCCCTGACTAGACTAAGATGAATGCAGCAATATACGGAGACACCTTGGAGGAAAACCAACACTTCCCATCCAATCTGATGGCGCTTGAGAGGTGGTGCACAGAGGAATTGGTGAAACTTCCCAAAGATAGTCGTGCCAGACTTAAGGCTATAATTGCTGCCAAATGGGATTTTTTTTAAATTAAAATAAAAAAAACTTTGCACATTGCCTGTAGAATTTTAAGGACAAAAATTAATTCATGACATTTTGTAATAAGACTAACATGGCAAAATGTGGCATAAGGGAAGCGCTGTAAATACTTTCTGGATGCACTGTATACAAGAGGAACTTTTGTGCTCTGTTGGTGTGTAGTGGTCAAGCGTACCAATCCATAAATTGACGGTGTCCATACCGTTGGTAGAAATAGTATGAGTGATTAGATCATTGGCGTTGTTAGGCCTATTTAAGGGGGGCTTTAGCGACCACTGAAATATTCTTAAGCCACCCTAAATCATTTGGTGTGATTATTTTCTATTGAAATTGTTCTTTGTTAAACAAAATAGCTGAAAATTTCAACAAAAATATGCAGGAATATGAGTTTAAATAAATAATCTAATCTGTCATTATTCACTTTGATTATAAATCATTTGAAGACCCTTTGTCAGTGCTTATTCTCCAATCCAATCCGTTCCATCAATAATGCCCACATTACTATACTGAAGATCCAGTCCACGTTTTTACTGTTACCTTAGCAGGGTCAAGCCAGACCACAGCAGCATTAAGGCTACGTTTAGTGTGTTCACTACACCGCAGGGTAGGATGTCCAATTCAGATTTTTTTTTGTCAAATCTGATCTTTTTATGTAGTCGTTCACATTACAGAAAAAATATGTGTCCAGACTCTAATGAGAATGCAACATTATTTTCGCCTGTTTCTGCTAATTTGTTAACTAATTTATTTTGTATATGTCTATTTCGGTGAATAATGATGATGCTTATGATAAGTATCATTTGCCATTATGCGACCGGAGCGCGGGAGAGTGCACACTGAAGTCACATCATAACACTGATTGATTTGTAATATAAAACTCATAATAATAATGTCAATAATATTGCTGACAGGAAAATAACTGCCATACCGTATGATAAGCAAATCACACTACTACAGCTTTGCAGTATAGGTGTGCTACTTAAACTTAAATAATGTAGTTTAATAGCCGTAGTGTTATCTTAGAGTAGTATTTTGGGGGCTCTAAAGACTGGATGCACTGACAGACTCATAGTCAAAAAGGTGGAGTTCTATGGGGGTTTTTTTTTATCTTCACTTTTATCGTTTTCACCATAAATGGCAGGTTAGTGTGATAGTTCATATCACCCATCCCTACTGGCCTGGTGTGTCCTGTGGGCCTTGAATTTGACACCTGTGGTATAAATACCTTAAATTACCATTACAGTAATTACAGGAAACTAACAATATTGCTTTTCAACCATTTCAATTTATTTAGTCTTTGCTGTGTAATTCTAATGCAGTAACAGCAAGTTGTAAGCAAAAAAAATCTTGCAAGTGCAAAAATTCTGAATCAAAGAGGTTTACCATGAATTGATTAAGTGGACCCCGACTTAAACAAGTTTAAAAACCTATTCGGGTGTTACCATTTAGTGGTCAATTGTACGGAATATGTACTGAACTGTGCAATCTACTAATAAAACTTTCAATCAATCAATCAATCAATCAAAGTGCACAGACAACATATGGTGGACATCCAGCCCGTGTTTTCCAGGAAAGAGCATTTCTTTGCACCAGAACCTCCTCTGTTTTCAGGACTACACTGTAGTGCTGTGCAAGTTAATTTACACTGCTATCATATGTGTAACGTTTCCCTGTTTGCAAGTTGCCTGCTTGCTTTTCCATGCAACTATATTCTCCTTATGTGTTTGGGCCATCTCATGCTTACTAAAGATGACTTCAACCATTTAGATGTATGTAGTATTCAGTGTTAGTTTTGTAATTCTAATACAGTGCCAAAAAGTTGTGAGCGAAAAGATCTTGCAAGGGCAAAAAAAAAATGTTCTCGCACGCTCGCATCACAGGAACCCCCCGGGGGCTAAGCCCACCCGGTTCTTCAAACCAAGTGACGCCCCTGGATTAGAGCAATATTTGTATTGGTCCACGCTGCTCCAGCGGGGTGCAGGAGTGTGCACACACGAAAGCTTGACACCAGACTCAATGACACACTGAGGACTCAATGGCTGCCAGCGGCCTTCCTCATCAGAGCTCCTGCCTGTGCTGATGGTAGTTTTTGCTTTTGTTTAGTTATTGTGTACTATTTACTTTATTTTGCTCAAACAATTGTATCAAATATGAGAAAATAAGGAAGTAACTTGAATATTGCGCTGATATTGTTACACTGTCAATAGAACTCA
Source organism: Nerophis lumbriciformis (assembly GCF_033978685.3). NCBI lineage: Eukaryota > Metazoa > Chordata > Actinopteri > Syngnathiformes > Syngnathidae > Nerophis > Nerophis lumbriciformis. The sequence continues at coordinate 33,324,591 of NC_084558.2, read as the reverse complement.
CCATAAATAAATACATATTTACAGTTAATACATGTTATTGGTATCGGCCAATCTCACATATGGATGATCAGAATCAGTAGGGTAAAACCCTAATAAGTACATCCCTAATGAAAATTTATTTAACTTGTATCATATTACAAATACAATGTCACTTCAAATTTAGAATAATAAGTGATGACTGCTTATTTAGTGAGACAAAACTGCATGAAAAAGAAGTTAATCAATAATTGCTTTATAATCGAATTGTAACCCTTAAATCCTAATCTAATCTTGAGGTGCCCAAAGATTTCCACCCCTACCTAACAGCATGGCCATGTTCAGTCTGTAAAACCAATGTTAATTTTTAGCAGACCTTGTTATTTTTTTATGAAGGTTAAAAAAAAAAGGAGTGTTTCGGGTGAGGCAATAATTTAAGTGGACACCACACTTACCAGCAAATTTAGTCCTTGCAATTATTTGTCACAATTTCAAGAATTCTAATGACTAAATACCGGTTTAGTTTTGGTTGGTCGTGGGTTTTCAAGTCAGCTATCTTCCGAATCTATATTAACTGTACACAGTTGTATCTTTTTCAGGGGGTCAAATGTCGCTGCACCATACATCATGGAGGACATCACAGCAGGAGCAGACTTTCACGCACCACTCTGTCAAGCCGCTGGGCTTAAAATTGTATTGTACATTTGTTACAGGATAGCACGAGTGCAATTGAAAACTTTATTCTTCTGTTTTCAGAGCCATCTCTTATACACTTATTTTATAGCAGGATGACATTGAAAGGTGGACAATCCACCACTATAATCAAAAGTAAAACTATTTGGAAAACTGTTCAAATGTTTTTGAAATACCCCCAAAGACATAGACTTCTGGGACACTTTGTTGAATTTGTTAAAATTGTTTCTTGACCGTCCTGTAATTTTCTTTGTTGCTATTGTGATTTGGACTGAAGCAGACTTCAAGGAGGATGACACAAAAGTTACAATGTTTGAGACATAACAATTATTAATCTTTTTACCAAAAAACACAAATGTGACCAGGATGACGAAATATTCAAAAAATAAAAGGTTTTCTTTCAGCTATCTCACACTCTTTGTACTTTATTATTATTCACGTATTATGCACTATTGAAAAAGACTGTTTAAGCAAACCAGAAGATTTGAAGCACAAACTACGTCATACGTAACGATAAGATGGTAAAGCTAGTACGATAGCAAAATGGTTGCTATAGACTAGTGATGTTCAGGTCATTACTGAAATATCGATACCAGATCTTTATACTCTAATATCGATACTTTAGTTATTTGATCAATCAATTAAAAGTTATTTATATAGCCCTAAATCACAAGTGTCTCAAAGGGCTGCAGAAGCCACGACATCCTCGGCTCAGATCTCACAATGTATATATTATTAACAGGAATACAGTGTGCTGTAGAATAACTACAGGCATATAAAATGTCCGCAAAAACGTGGGAATCCATGTTTTTAAACATACATTTTTGCGTCAAAATATCACTTTTGTGTTTTTTTAATGAAATACCCAAAAAATGTAATTAAAGGACAGGGAGACGAACAATCAGGAGTGCCGAAACAAGCTCGCTAGTTAGCATCATCTAGTTAGGTTACTTGTTGTCGCCTGTGTTCACTCTCCGAGCAACAACGTTGACAGCTTTTTACTTTGCTGTGTTGTACGTTGTTGGTTGTGTCACACTGCTAGGACAGAGTGACACAGCCAAGAAGACGCCAACAAGGATTCATCAAACAAAAAGCTTTATTTGTTTTAGCGAGCCTCAGACTGGAACTGCAGCTTTCAGGAGAAGGAGTATGGGCCTGATTACTCTCCTCATGTCTTCTTGGACCACTGTCCTTAAATACCCTTTACACGAAGACACTTGCTCTTTGTACAAAACACAAAACCAGTGAAGTTGGCACGTTGCGTAATTCGTACATAAAAACAGAATACAATGATTTGCAAATCCTTTTCAACTTATATTCAATTGAATAGACTGAAAAAGACAAGATATTTAATGTTCAAACTGAGTAACTTATTTTTTTCTGAGATAATTATCAACTTAAAATTTTATGGCAGCAACACATTGCAAAAAAGTTAGCACAGCGGAATTTTTACCACTGTGTTACATGGCCTTTCCTTTTAACAACACTCAGTAAACGTTTGGGAATTGAGGAGACCAATTTTTGAAGGTGGAATTTTTTCCCATTCTTGCTTGATGTACAGCTTAAGTTGTTCAACAGCCTCCGTTATTTATTATTATCCGGTATTTTAAGTTTCATATTGCGCCACACATTTTCAATGGGAGACAGGTCTGGACTACAGGCAGGCCAGTAAAGTACCCGCACTATTTTACTATGAAGCCACGCTGTTGTAACACGTGGCTTGGCATTGTCTTGCTGAAATAAGCAGGGGCGTTCATGATAACGTAGCTTGGATGGCAACATATGTTGCTCCAAAACTGTATGTACCTTTCAGAATTAATGGTGCCCTCACACAGGTGGAAGTTACCCATGCCTTGGGCACTAATTACCCCATATCATCACAGATGCAGGCTTTTGAACTTTGCGCCAATAACAATCCGGATGGTTCTTTTCCTCTTTGGTCCGGAGGACACGACGTCCACAGTTTCCAAAAACAATTTGAAATGTAGACTCGTCAGACCACAGAAAACTTTTCCACATTACATCAGTCCATCTTAGATGAGCTCGGGCCCAGCGAAGCCGGCGGCGTTTCTGGGTGTTATTGATGGCTTTGGCTTTGCATAGCAGAGTTCTAACTTGCATTACGGATGTAGCGACAAACTGTAGTTACTGACAGTGGTTTTCTGAAGTGTTCCTGAGCCTATGTGGTGATATCCTTTACACTCTGATGTCGCTTTTTGATGCAGTACCGCCTGAGGGATCGAAGGTCACGGGCAATCAATGTTGGTTTTCAGTCTTGCTGCTTACGTGCAGTGATTTCTCCAGATTCTCTGAACCTTTTGATGATATTACGGACCGTAGATGGTGAAATCCCTAAATTCCTTGCAAGACCTGGTTGAGAAATGTTGTTCTTAAACAATTTGCTCATGCATTTGTTCACAACGTGGTGACCCTCGCCCTATCCTTGTTTGTGAATGACTGAGCATTTAATAGAAGCTGATTTGTATACCCAATCATGGCACCCACCTGTTCCCAATTAGCCTGTTCACCTGTGGGATGTTCCAAATAAGTGTTTGATGAGCATTCCTCAACTTTCTCAGTCGTTTTTGCCCTTTGCGCCAGCTTATTTTAAACATGTGGCATGCATCAAATTCCAAATGTGCAAATATTTGCAAAAAATTAAGTTTTCCAGTTTGAACGTTAAGTATCTTGTCTTTGCGGTCTATTCAATTGAATATAAGTTGAAAATGATTTGCAAATCATTGTATTCTGTTTTCATTTACGATTTACACAACGTGCCAACTTCCCTGGTTTGGGTTTTTTTATTAATATTTATTTATTGATGACACATATTTAAAGCATGCACACTCTCAGCAACAGTTACAGTGATAATGTAAATCTCTTTCTGTATTGAAAAAACTAAAAATCATGATGATGAAAAGATATTACTGAGTAGAATGATTTCTGCATTATTGGTTTAATTGTTGTATAATAAAAATATGGCTTTGAAGTTGCCAACATTGAAAGTCAATCGTTGTATTTGTGAAAATAGGGGGCAGATATAAGTTTTTAAATGATTTCTGCTCCTTTTCATTCCGGTTTTTCTTTAATGTTATGTTGATTGATTTATTTTTATTTTTTTCCTTTGTTTGTTTTTTTTATGAATGAAATAAATAAATGAACTGATCTGAACTGAACTTATTTAGCCGCTGAGAGTGGATGGGACCAGGAAGCACTTGGCTGTGCATTCCGTGCCAGTCTGGACCCAAAGATTAAAGACGAGCTGGTGACACGAGATGACTCGACTTCGCTGGATGAATACATAGAGTTGGCCATCTGCCTCGACTCCCGACTCAGGCAACATCAAGAGAAGCGTCAGAGTGAACAAGAATTATCTTAGCCTCATCCTGTTTCATCTGACTACAGACACTTCAGCTTACAACCGGTACCGGAAAAGCCTATGCGGCTGGCTGTCGAGGGCATACTTGCCAACCTTGAGACCTTCGAGTTCGGGAGATTGTGAGGGGGGGAGGGGGGGGTGTATATTGTAGCCCGGAAGAGTTAGGGCTGCAAGGGATTCTGGGTATTTGTTCTGTTGCGTTTATGTTGTGTTACGGTGCGGATGTTCTCCCGAAATTTGTTTGTCATTCTTGTTTGGTGTGGGTTCACAGTGCGGTGCATATTTGTAACAGTGTTAAAGTTGTTTATACGGCCACCCTCAGTGTGACCTGTATGGCTGTTGACCAAGTATCCCTTGCAGTCACTTTCGTGTGTGTGTGTGTGTGTGTGTGCAGAAGCCGCATACAACTTGTGACCGGGCCGGCACATTCGGGAGTCTCCCGGAAAAATCGGGAGGGTTGGCAAGTATGGTCGAGATGGAGCGCCGTCAAACTGTGCCTCTACTGTGGACAAGCGGTTCATTCCAAGGCTGGCTGCTCTTTTTGCCGTTGGCCAGGGCAACCTGCAGTTATAGCTAAATCGTGTGGGGTTGTCATCTTGGACCCTCCTCCTGCAAGACTTTAGATTCAAGGTACTCTGTTTTGGCCTGGCTCATCTTCCAAGGTGTTATCACAAAACAAGCGGATGGCTGTTTTGTTGATGAGAGTTTTGCTAAAGAAAAACAAATTCTTATTGTTTCAACCAAGCTTGTAGTAGTGCACTCACTTGACGGGTGTCCCCTGGCTACCGTGCCACATCAGACCGAGATACTTTGCCTTTCCCTGTCCGGTAACCACACTAAAGTCATTAGCCTTTTAGTTATGCCTTCATGCTCTGCACAGATTGTTCTTGATTTTACCTGGCTTCATCGACACAATCCCACAATCAACTGGGCTACCTGTAAAATTAGCAACTGCAGTATTTCTTGTCTGCCTTCTTTCTGCCCCCCCACTCCTCTCCCAGGATCGGTTCCATGGCCCTCAGACTCTATTGATTTAATCCGACTCCCTGCTATTTACCAGATAGTCTCAACGAGGTATTTTGCAAAGACCGTGCTATGTCTCTACCACCACACTACCCCTATGATTGTGCCATAGATCTACTTCCATGTTCTCCTCTGTCTAGTTCCCGACTAGATAACAGGTCCCTCCTTTCATGGATTGGTTATCGCGAGCTCAATGGTAAAGAACAAATATCCTCTTCCGTTATTAGACACTGATTTTACGCCTCTTTACAGTGCCGCTATATTTTCCAAACTGGATTTACGCAATGCATATCACTTGGACCGCATCAAAGAGAGAGTGAAAAACTGCTTTCAAGACCCTGTTAGATCATTTAAAATACCTGGTTATGCCTTTTGGCCTCACTAACGGGCCTGCGGTTTTGATAAATGATAAATGATGTGCTGCGTGATATGGTAGGCCACTTTGTTTCCGTTTAACTTGACGGCATTCTCCTTCTTTAGAAACTCACCTTAAACATGTCCACCGTCTACTGGAAAATCATCTTTTCGTAAAGGCAGAAAAATGCGCTTTACATCCGTGCCAGTCTGGACCCAAGGATTAAAGACGAGCTGGTGGCACGCCATGACTTAATATATATACTTACAGCATGTGTATAAAACATTGTTTAGAGCGCTCTATAGGCTAAATAGATTGAATCCCCATTAGCTACAAGAAGATAAGATACCTACAGCTAGCATTTATTTACTATTTAGAATGCATAAATAAAAGAAAAACATGTGTGCTTGTTTGGCAAAATTCCCAAAATAGAGGAAATGCACTTTTATTTTTATTTAGCCTATCATTCTTAATCCTTTTGTAAGACAAAAACACATGTTTTCTTGTTTGATGCATTCTAAATATTAAATAAACTCGATCAAATGTCTGCTTACAATGTAGCCTATGATAGTCGCTCTATTCTGCCAATAAAGCCCTTAAAAATTATTCAAACATATAAATATGCTGTAAATATACATGTAATTTAGTAACAAATACATTTATAATAACATGTAATATTTATGTATTTTGATCATTTTAAGCGTACGGTGGCTTACTAATTTCAGAAACGCATCACAACACTAGCCTTTTTCTTTTAACAAGATCATTGATTACTACTCACGGCAGATGTCATGAGAGCAAACAAACATAATAAAACATCACTTACTGTACAATGTCT
>NC_084558.2:33245827-33313327 GCF_033978685.3 Nerophis lumbriciformis | reverse complement strand
TTATTAAAATACATATACCCTAACCATCAAACTAAACTAAGCAGAAACAGAGCTAAACAGAAACCTTTTTTTTTTACAATAAATTTTGGAATTCAAATGCAACATACAATCATAACTTATTTTCTAATACAGAAATTAACATGGTATGTTCCTGGCATGCATCACAACTATATCCCTCCTCCTTGGGGTTTCCCACACACAAGCTGTGGTACCATCGCCCGCACCGCTCGCACTGGATCTGAAATTAATGCATTTGGTCAAGTGTATCAGTTCAATGTAAATCAATATGTAAATTGATTAAATAAATTATATTTATTGATATAAATCAATATCAGTATATCAATATCAATTGGCTTCTTTCAGTGGCTGATGTTAAACACATTTTTTTACCTCTGAATGCTAGAGTTAAGTCTCTCCACCAACCCATTTGTCTGGGGGTGGTATGGAGCACAAAGGCTTCTTTTAACCCCCAAAAGCCGGCAAACCTCTGTGTTGATCTGTAAAAGTAGTTTGTAATTTAAGGCTTCAAGCACTTTCACATGTTTAGTCCTTTTAAACCTCACAATTTAAGTCAAGCAGTATTCTATCAACAATATTATAGTCATCAATCGTATCAGTGAGAAGTACAACACACTAATTCTAAACTAAATCATAAGTTTGTGTATCTAACATCCAACAAAAAGGTATATGCATACATTGTTGACAAATTCTTTGCCCTGGTCAGTCAGGATTCTTTGCGGAACCTCAAACTGATGGAAAAATTTGAGGATGCACCCTGTCACTTCTTCTGCTGTTTTAGATTTTAGGGCATATGCCTGTGCCCATCTGGTGCAGTAATCTACCATCACACAAATGTATTGGTTGCCTGTCTTGGTCTTCACCAGCCTGCCTATGAGGTCCATTCCGACCAGCTCAAAGGGGCATTTGGTCTTGAAGAGAAGAGTGGAGAACAATGTTAGCGTGGAGTAAACACACAAAAACTCACACCAACACATGGACAATTATAGCTGCTATGAGGCAATGGTTCGGGGACATGAAAATTTAGGCAACATTTGCATATTCTTCACAACTAGTTTGACTTTGGTAGTCTCAAATGATTGACCTATAAACAGCGAGGCCTTATCCCTGCCAGAGTTTGAATAGGGCCACCTTTTCATGGGAGATTGCAGTGCTAGCCACCCCACCTGTCGCCAAGGATACATGCTGTGTAATTAAAATGCAAAAGGTGAAGTTCACCTTGATTGGCTTGTACTCTGTGCCTGCCTTTAGGTCAACCCTGCCCTTCTGTTGACAGGATGTGCATTCAGACACCTGAGTATAGAAAACATTGATCAATACAAAATATTTAACGGCTTAAAAGTTATGTCAGTATGGGTATGTGCAGAGTATGTTATTTAATTGTTTGACAAAGGGGAATGGGGTATATAGGCCAAAATGGTAAAGACTCTTTGATATATACTTGGGAATCAAATTGTTTATTTCAGCAATGAAGGCGAAAATATCTGAATTGTTTGACATTCAGAATTATTTTTAAATTGCTCTATTATTTTTAATGTTTTTATGACAAGCCAGCAGACTGTCCTTCAAAGTGGACAGTCATAAGTGCCCTTCATAAATAAAATGATGGACTGTATTCCATTTATTTCTGACAAGGCAGCAGTACCTTTCAGTAAGACAGGCAAGACATGTTGTAAAGGCAAAAATGAGGAAAAACCAAATCTTACCCATTTTTCAATGTCACACGTCATGGAGGGCCAGTAAAATCTCTTGGAAATTGCATCCCTTGTTTTGATCTGGCCACAATGTGCACCAATGTCACTTGAGTGGAACTCTCTAAATATGGCATCTGCTTCAGCTGCCCCATACACCACTTTAACTTTCAGCTCTTTGGCCGATCCTTTGTGGCGGAGGTAATATAGCTTGCCATCTATGACAAATCAAAGCATTAATTGAAAGCTTATTTCTTACAATGAAAAGTAATACAGTGAAATACAAATATCTCTGATTTGAAATCCAGAGATTGCAGCAATGGTATTTGTTTATTGTAGAAATTTCAATGCTTTACTTGCTGTGCTCGCACCTAACAAAGTGAGCGGCCTAATTCAATACAAATTAAATGCAAAACTCACAAATGGCGTGGGGGCAGTGTATATTCATTCATGAAGGATCTATGTATATTAAGATTTACTCTTAGACTATTAAATTAATAAAATGAAAACATGGCTCCGAGACCGTTTATTTATTCATCAAAAAAACAAAACACGAGTAAATCCGCGACAAAAAATATCTTATCCATCACACAATCAACTAGGATATGGGCACGGCCTCAAAGGGTCAATATCCGATGAGGCAGAGAACTGCCATCAACCCAAAATATACAGAAAGGGTTTTTTGGAACAAAAAAAGGAAATTAACATTACTTTCACTTTTTCTTCAATTTTCCATGGATTTAGGTTAAAATATGTACAATTTCAGACACCATTTATGCACCTGAGTAAAGTTGCGCCGCATTCTCGTGCTAGGTGAGAGTCCATCTTAAGTATGAAAATCTACAAACACTGAACACTGTTGCCCTCTGTGTTTTAACATTTTGATTTCTATTTACTGTTTTAATTGGTTTCACCCTTAAAATCGTTTTTAATCATATTTATTTTATATTGTTTTTATATTGGTTTTATATGTATTTATTTTTATTTTTTTATTCAGTCATTGGTGGAGCTCAAGATAGTATTTGAATGTTGTTTTTAATATTGTTGTGCAGCACTTAGGAAACATTTTGTTGTTTAAATGTGCTATATAAATAAAGTGGATTGGATTGGATTGGATTGAATTATGCTGTAGTTAGTATAATGTAAAACTGTAAATTTAGAAAGGGAATGCTCTGTTTTTCTTTAAATACATTAACACCATCACATTTTGTTCTAATAATACTAAGTCGTTGAACCTCTTGAGACAATTTGGCATTTGTTGGGGTGGTCATCAAGTGCGATGCTAGGTACCATAACTTGCCTTCCACAATGTAGTTTGCCGCTTTTCTTTTCAGGTTGAAGCGCTCGTATTTTTTGGAATTTGGTGGTACTTTCCCTTCGGTAAGGTATTCCAACAATTCTCTATAGGTGCTTGATTCCATGATTTAGATTGGAGTCAAAATCCGCTAATAAATTAAAAGGTGGGCTTCAAACTGGATAAAGCCAAATGTTTCAAGTACCTTGGTAAGGCGCCACCTCCTGTTAATAGTGTGAAATGCCATAAATTTACGCCTAATTGGCTGGGCAAAACGCCGACGGGTTTATCGGAAAATGTAACCCTAGTGCGTCCTGATTCTGGGGGTCCAAATGACAAAAAGTGAATGGAGATGAAGGGAGGGGGGGGGGGGGTGTAAAAAGGGCAGGAAATTGTAATTTAGGTGACTGGTTTAAGAATATGGAAATACAGCCATAACAAACAGAACAACCGCATGTGCATGTATAGCCTTATCTATATTGGAAAATGTATGTGTGTGAGAGAGAATCAACAGCTGATACAATGGACTCATACTATAATGAAAGTAAATCATTGATTTCCAGAATATGTGTAATTTATTAATGCTGAAATTCTGACAACGATAGTTTACGCCATTTACGCAAGCGTTCTTCTTCGCCTCCTCTTTGGGTTTGCCGTTTAACCATCAAACAAACGCCATGAGAACATCGCCCCCTGGAGTCACAAATTATGATGGGTAACAGATTTCGGTACAACACCGGAAAACGCACCCCTGCCATAATATGCACCCCCTGACGCGGGAGCGCGCTTACGTCAATCGGTTGCATCACTCGTCTCGAAAAGTATATCTAACTCGGCTGTTGGCTGAAATCGCCTCTTTTAAATCGCCTCTTTCGACATAAAAAAGTACATAAAGTGAAATAATCCAAGTTTTCTTTACTTGTGCTTTACTTGTGGATGAATTAAAAATTGTGAGCCTTTAATGATTTCGCCGTCATTCAAGTGGCTGAAATCGCCTCTTTCGGCATAATAAAGTACATAAAGTGAAATTATCCTTACTTGTGGATGGATTCCAAATTGTGAGCATTTAATGATTTCGCCGTCATTAGATCAGATAAGGCGAAAATAATAACCAATTAATATTGGAATATTTGCTGTCCCGAAAATGTATTGTCTAGCAATTGACAGCTATGCTGTAAAGAATATGTACACCAAAGTAAACCTCTATATGTACTTTTTTAGAGACATCAAGAAGAACGAATGTTTGCTGCTTCATTCGACGTGTTGTCGTGATCCAATACTCGTATTTTAAAAACATTCACAAATAACGTTACCAAAAGTACCCGATGTACCAGAGGCGGAGTTATGGGGGGGAGGGGGGGGGGGGGGGGGGGGGGGCGCGCATTTCCCACCTGCCACAGAATGCACCCCCCATCTATCTCTGGCTAGGAAGGTCCTACAGACATGAAACTCACCCTGGTTACTCATCATAGCCCCCCGGGTATACACTGAAAACCATGTGAAAATTGGACTACCAGAAGTGGAGTTATGGGGGGGTGCATTACCCACCTGCCACAGAATGCTCCCCCCATCTATCTCTGGCTAGGAAGGTCCTAGAGACATGAAACTCACCCTGGTTACTCATCATAGCCCCCTGGGTATAAACTGATAACCATGTGATGATTGGACTACCAGAAGTGGAGTTATGGGGGGGGGGGTGCATTTCCCACCTGCCACAGAATGCACCCCCCATCTATCTCTGGCTAGGAAGGTCATAGAGACATGAAACTCACCCTGGTTACTCATCATAGCCCCCTGGGTATACACTGAAAACCATGTGAAAATTGGACTACCAGAACTGGAGTTATGGGGGGGGGGGTGCATTTCCCACCTGCCACAGAATGCACCCCCCATCTATCTCTGGCTAGGAAGGTCCTAGAGACATGAAACTCACCCTGATTACTCATCATAGCCCCCCCGGTATACACTGAAAACCATGTGATGATCGGACTACCAGAAGTGGAGTTATGGGGGGGGGGGTTGCATTTCCCACCTGCCATAAAATGCACCCCCCATCTATCTCTGGTTAGGAAGGTCATAGAGACATGAAACTCACCCTGGTTACTCATCATAGCCCCCTGGGTATACACTGATAACCATGTGATGATTGGACTACCAGAACTGGAGTTATGGGGGGTGCATTACCCACCTGTCACAGAATGCTCCCCCCATCTATCTCTAGCTAGGAAGGTCCTACAGACATGAAACTCACCCTGGTTACTCATCATAGCCCCCCGGGTATACACTGAAAACCATGTGAAAATTGGACTACCAGAAGTGGAGTTATGGGGGGGTGCATTACCCACCTGCCACAGAATGCTCCCCCCATCTATCTCTGGCTAGGAAGGTCCTAGAGACATGAAACTCACCCTGGTTACTCATCATAGCCCCCTGGGTATACACTGAAAACCATGTGAAAATTGGACTACCAGAAGTGGAGTTATGGGGGGGTGCATTACCCACCTGCCACAGAATGCTCCCCCCATCTATCTCTGGCTAGGAAGGTCCTAGAGACATGAAACTCACCCTGGTTACTCATCATAGCCCCCTGGGTATACACTGAAAACCATGTGATGATAGGACTACCAGAAGTGGAGTTATGGGGGGGGGGGTTGCATTTCCCACCTGCCATAAAATGCACCCCCCATCTATCTCTGGTTAGGAAGGTCATAGAGACATGAAACTCACCCTGGTTACTCATCATAGCCCCCCCGGTATACACTGAAAACCATGTGATGATCGGACTACCAGAACTGGAGTTATGGGGGGTGCATTACCCACCTGTCACAGAATGCTCCCCCCATCTATCTCTAGCTAGGAAGGTCCTACAGACATGAAACTCACCCTGGTTACTCATCATAGCCCCCCGGGTATACACTGAAAACCATGTGAAAATTGGACTACCAGAACTGGAGTTATGGGGGGGGGGGGGGGGGGGGGGGTTGCATTTCCCACCTGCCATAAAATGCACCCCCCATCTATCTCTGGTTAGGAAGGTCATAGAGACATGAAACTCACCCTGGTTACTCATCATAGCCCCCCGGGTATACACTGAAAACCATGTGAAAATTGGACTACCAGAAGTGGAGTTATGGGGGGGTGCATTACCCACCTGCCACAGAATGCTCCCCCCATCTATCTCTGGCTAGGAAGGTCCTAGAGACATGAAACTCACCCTGGTTACTCATCATAGCCCCCTGGGTATACACTGAAAACCATGTGAAAATTGGACTACCAGAACTGGAGTTATGGGGGGTGCATTTCCCACCTGCCACAGAATGCACCCCCCATCTATCTCTAGCTAGGAAGGTCTTACAGACATGAAACTCACCCTGGTTACTCATCATAGCCCCCCGGGTATACACTGAAAACCATGTGAAAATTGGACTACCAGAAGTGGAGTTATGGGGGGGTGCAATACCCACCTGCCACAGAATGCTCCCCCCATCTATCTCTGGCTAGGAAGGTCCTAGAGACATGAAACTCACCCTGGTTACTCATCATAGCACCCCCCCGGTATACACTGAAAACCATGTGATGATTGGACTACCAGAAGTGGAGTTATGGGGGGGTGCATTTCCCACCTGCCACAGAATGCACCCCCCATCTATCTCTGGCTAGGAAGGTCATAGAGACATGAAACTCACCCTGGTTACTCATCATAGCCCCCCCTGTATACAGTGAGAACCATGTGAAAATTGGACCTCCAGAGGTGGAGTTATTTGCATTTTCAGGCAGGACGTTCAGGCCAGCTGCCTGAGAATGCACCCCCTATGTTTTTCTTGGTATGTACAGTGTCCCCAGCTCTTGGTACATGGGACTTCTCTAACAAAGTTTACCTCACAATAGAGATAAAGTCCCTGTCACACCAAACATCATAAATAGATCGGTATTACGATAATATAATCTGAAACCAGTCTTGTAATTAAATAGGTTTTTTCAGGTCAGAGGAGAAGAAATATAATTTCAAATAAGGTATAATGCAATTTATTTTAATACAAATAACAAAATCCACCAATAGTTAAATAATTTATATATACAATATTCAAAGTCAAACGTCAAATAAAGTGAACACAAAGACAATCAATCAATCAATCAATCAATCAATGTTTATTTATATAGCCCTAAATCACAAGTGTCTCAAAGGGCTGCACAAGCCACAACGACATCCTCGGTACAAAGCCCACATAAGGGCAAGGAAAACTCACCCCAGTGGGACGTCGATGTGAATGACTATGAGAAACCTTGGAGAGGACCGCATATGTGGGTAACTCCCCCCCTCTAGGGGAGACCGAAAGCAATGGATGTCGAGTGGGTCTGACATAATATTGTGAGAGTACAGTCCATAGTGGATCTAACATAATAGTAAGAGTCCAGTCCATAGTGGGGTCAGCAGGACACCATCCCGAGCGGAGACGGGTCAGCAGCGCAGAGATGTTCCCAACCGATGCACACACCCTAACCCCCTTTTTAGACCAGTTGATCTGCCGTTTCTTTTTTTTTCTCCTCTGCTCCCCTCTCCCTTGTGGAGGGGGTGGGGGGCACAGGTCCGGTGGCCATGGATGAAGTGCTGGCTGTCCAGAGTCGGGACCCGGGGTGGACCGCTCGCCTGTGCATCGGTTGGGAACATCTCTGCGCTGCTGACCCGTCTCCGCTCGGGATGGTGTCCTGCTGACCCCACTATGGACTGGACTCTTACTATTATGTTAGATCCACTATGGACTGTACTCTCACAATATTATGTCAGACCCACTCGACATCCATTGCTTTCGGTCTCCCCTAGAGGGGGGGAGTTACCCACATATGCGGTCCTCTCCAAGGTTTCTCATAGTCATTCACATCGACGTCCCACTGGGGTGAGTTTTCCTTGCCCTTATGTGGGCTTTGTACCGAGGATGTCGAGGATACCTTGTTTGATAAGAAATTATATTTCTTCTCCTCTGACCTGAAAAAACCTATTTAATTACAAGACTGGTTTCAGATTATATTATCGTAATACCGATGTATTTATGATGTTTGGTGTGACAGGGACTTTATCTCTATTGTGAGGTAAACTTTGTTAGAGAAGTCCCATGTACCAAGAGCTGGGGACACTGTACATACCAAGAAAAACATAGGGGGTGCATTCTCAGGCAGCTGGCCTGAACGTCCTGCCTGAAAATGCAAATAACTCCACCTCTGGAGGTCCAATTTTCACATGGTTTTCAGTGTATACCCGGGGGGCTATGATGAGTAACCAGGGTGAGTTTCATGTCTCTAGGACCTTCCTAACCAGAGATAGATGGGGGGTGCATTCTGTGGCAGGTGGGAAATTCACCCCCCCCATAACTCCACTTTTGGTAGTCCAATTTTCACATGGTTTTCAGTGTATACCCGGAGGGCTATGATGAGTAACCAGGGTGAGTTTCATGTCTCTATGACCTTCCTAACCAGAGATAGATGGGGGGTGCATTTTATGGCAGGTGGGAAATGCACCCCCCCCCCCCATAACTCCAGTTCTGGTAGTCCGATCATCACATGGTTTTCAGTGTATACCGGGGGGGGGCTATGATGAGTAACCAGGGTGAGTTTCATGTCTCTAGGACCTTCCTAGCCAGAGATAGATGGGGGGAGCATTCTGTGGCAGGTGGGTAATGCACCCCCCCATAACTCCACTTCTGGTAGTCCAATTTTCACATGGTTTTCAGTGTATACCCGGGGGGCTATGATGAGTAACCAGGGTGAGTTTCATGTCTGTAGGACCTTCCTAGCCAGAGATAGATGGGGGGTGCATTCTGTGGCAGGTGGGAAATGCACCCCCCCCATAACTCCAGTTCTGGTAGTCCAATTTTCACATGGTTTTCAGTGTATACCCAGGGGGCTATGATGAGTAACCAGGGTGAGTTTCATGTCTCTATGACCTTCCTAGCCAGAGATAGATGGGGGGTGCATTCTGTGGCAGGTGGGAAATGCACCCCCCCCCCCCCATAACTCCACTTCTGGTAGTCCGATCATCACATGGTTTTCAGTGTATACCGGGGGGGGGGCTATGATGAGTAACCAGGGTGAGTTTCATGTCTCTAGGACCTTCCTAGCCAGAGATAGATGGGGGGAGCATTCTGTGGCAGGTGGGTAATGCACCCCCCCATAACTCCACTTCTGGTAGTCCAATTTTCACATGGTTTTCAGTGTATACCCGGGGGGCTATGATGAGTAACCAGGGTGAGTTTCATGTCTCTATGACCTTCCTAACCAGAGATAGATGGGGGGTGCATTTTATGGCAGGTGGGAAATGCACCCCCCCCCATAACTCCAGTTCTGGTAGTCCAATTTTCACATGGTTTTCAGTGTATACCCAGGGGGCTATGATGAGTAACCAGGGTGAGTTTCATGTCTCTATGACCTTCATAGCCAGAGATAGATGGGGGGTGCATTCTGTGGCAGGTGGGAAATGCACCCCCCCCCCCCCCCATAACTCCACTTCTGGTAGTCCGATCATCACATGGTTTTCAGTGTATACCGGGGGGGGGGCTATGATGAGTAACCAGGGTGAGTTTCATGTCTCTAGGACCTTCCTAGCCAGAGATAGATGGGGGGAGCATTCTGTGGCAGGTGGGTAATGCACCCCCCCATAACTCCACTTCTGGTAGTCCAATTTTCACATGGTTTTCAGTGTATACCCGGGGGGCTATGATGAGTAACCAGGGTGAGTTTCATGTCTGTAGGACCTTCCTAGCCAGAGATAGATGGGGGGTGCATTCTGTGGCAGGTGGGAAATGCAACCCCCCCCCACCCCCCCACCCCACCCCACCCCCCACTCCGCCTCTGGTACTTCGGGTACTTTTGGTAACGTTATTTGTGAATGTTCAATTTGAAACTTCTTAAAACCAAATCAAAGGTAGATATCAGATGCATTCATTTATTTATTCATCCATCCACCCATGAGCTCCTTAAAGTTAAAGAAAATGTCATATTTTTAAAATACGAGTATTGGATCACGACAACACGTCGAATGAAGCAGCAAACATTCGTTCTTCTTGATGTCTCTAAAAAAGTACATATAGAGGTTTACTTTGGTGTACATATTCTTTACAGTATAGCTGTCAATTGCTAGACAATACATTTTCGGGACAGCAAATATTCCAATATTAATTGGTTATTGTTTTCGCCTTATCTGATCTAATGACGGCGAAATCATTAAATGCTCACAATTTGGAATCCATCCACAAGTAAGGATAATTTCACTTTATGTACTTTATTATGCCGAAAGAGGAGATTTCAGCCACTTGAATGACGGCGAAATCATTAAAGGCTCACAATTTTTAATTCATCCTATGGCAGGGGTGCGTTTTCCGGCACAACAGGTGTTCTACATCTTGTGAGACAATGTCAGCCAACCCCGGAAGTTAACTGAGCTGTCAATGAAATGTGAGTTCAGATATTTTGTTTCTTTTTTTTTTCACGTTTAAAAAGGTTTTTTGCAATTTAAATTTTGACAGTACCACATAAGATATGGGGTTAATTACTGATGCTTGTTTATTGATTTTTAAATGCGCTAGAAAATAACCCGTTTTGTACAATGCCCAGTATGTGTTTCTGTATATTATTTCTCCAGCAATGGTCATGTGGTGACATCAATTATGGTATTTTGAGAGGTAATCATTGAAGTCGGTCTTCACTGAAGGCCTAGGTTGGAAACGCACGGCCCGCCACTGGAAATGACACCTGTCACCCAGAAGGTAAGACAATGTACAAAAGGCATCTTATGGGAAAACTAATTATTGAAACTACTGTTTTTTGTACAAGAAGAGTAGTTCAAACTGAATTTACTTTTGTGTATCTTTCTGCTTCAGATGAATGAAATAAGACGCATCAACGACTATAGTGTCCACAACATAAAACCCTCCAATCACAGTTCAAACCTTTTAATAACATTCAGTCAGACCTCATTACGCTTAATTGTATATACAGAAATGTGCAATTACCAGTACCAAGACCAATGTACATTTTATGAATAGCTGTGCACGTGGGAAAGTAAATATTTTTTTTTTTTAAATAATAATTTTGCTCAGTTGAGAAAGGAGTACACAGCTTGGGGGCAACAAACAAATACTTCAACCTACTCTAAACAATCAAAAATTTCAATCAGATTCTCAACATAAAATCATCCCATATCTTTGTTGGTGTTCTTTTTCCTATTTGGACAACATGCTGCAAACTTAATGATAATGTTAGTGTGGTTTATCCAATGAGTTGGTAGATGAGTAGTGATTCACCTCAGTATAGTCGAGCCACTAACTTCACAATGCTCAAGACATGAAAAAAACTTTCAGAAAAATAGCGGACGTGAAACACAATTTGTAGCATTGTCCACAAGAAGAACAAACAATTATTAGTCTCTTAATAATATTAATACAACATTTTGTTCTCTAAAATATGGAGAGCCCATTTCAGTGAGCTTACCAATCAATCGTGTACCACAAGGGTGTCCAAAGTGCAGACCTCAGCTATTTTTTTTTTTGCATCAACCCACGGCATGTTGAAATAATACTTAAAAGTTGTAATGTGAACAAGAAAATGTTGTAATGTTGCAACTTACAAGATATTACACTTGTACTAGTTGCTTTGGCAACCTACTCTGTTATAGAGAACAAACAAATGGGATAAAATTACTATGATATAAAAAGGGGTAGGGTTAAATAAACTCTGCTTCTTCCAACTCCTATTCGGACGTGCTGTAATGAAACAACTGGAAATATGTGATGCATTACATTGTAATTGTTTTGTATGCATGTTTGAAATAAACTGAAACTAAGATCAGAAGGATTTTTTAAATGTAATTAAATTAGGGCTGGGCGATATGGCCTTTTTTTAATATCGCGATATTTTAAGGCCATATCGTGATACATGATATATATCTCGATATTTTGCCTTAGCCTTAAATGAACACTTGATGCATATAATCACAGCAGTATGATGATTCTATGTGTCTACATTAAAACATTCTTCTTCATACTGCATTAATATATGCTACTTTAAAACTTTCATGCAGAGAAGGAAATCACAACTAAAAAAAATCACTATTTTTTTCATACGGTGTTGATCTGGAAATGTTTGCCTCGGCATTTTGATGGTGTGGACGTGTGGCACCGAACGGAGATGTTGACATGCGGAGTAAGCACTGTTCATTCTCTAGCAGGTGACTTTTCAAATGATGCTACGTATTAGCAGTAATGCTACCTTTTTTATAGCAACGCTTTCGCCCCACACTTGACAAATTACGCTTGTCTGTTTGACATATTCCCTCTCTTGAAGCCAAACCACCGCCAGACGATGGACTCCCTGCTGTTTTTTGGGGGAATTAATTATTCCTTCATTTGTTACCAGATTTGCACCTTCTCTCTCTTGTATTACCTCAACACTCACACCGCTCCGCTAGCATCACAGCTAACGATAGCCATGCTGCTACCTCTTTGCTGCGAGAGGGCATATACATATGTGACGTATGACGTGACAGTATGTGACGTGTGTAGAAGCTGCGCTTGCTGTCTGTGAGAAGGAGAGACAGGAAAGAGCGAGGAGAGCCTGTAGTGTAATGCCAGCAGCTAAAAGCAACTGCGTGAGAACGCATACTCGAATATCACGATATAGTCATTTTCTATATCGGACAGAGACAAACCCGCGATATATCGCGTATATCGATATATCGCCCAGCCCTAAATTAAATGTTTCTTTATTTAACTTCTTTGCATATATTTGACCTACATTGGGTTGTGTTTACTGCGTTTAATAGACAAAGTGGCCTCTACATTCTTAGATTTTTTTGTATGGAGCTCTAAGAGAAAATATTTGGACAGGTAGAAAACAGAGTTTAGCTCTATACATGTTTTTCATTGAAGAATGATGATTTGACACTTTTGCTGAATTCAAATGTGGATTATATGGTTTAACACCAGATGTATATTACAAATTTAGCTAAAATGTTTTGCAAATTCGAAGTAGTAACACATTAATTTTAAAATGGTACTTAAATTAGCCCAAAATTATTCATATCCTGTCTTGCGGTCCTGTTCATTACCTTTATGGACATAATTTATAGGTGCAGTCAAGACTGTGGAGGGTTTCCAGTGTGGTGGCCAGAGAATCGCATCTCTGCTTTTTGCAGATGATGCGGTCTTGTTGGCTTCGTCAAACTGGGACCTTCAGCCTTCATTCGCAGCCGAATGTGAAGCTTCAGGTATGAGGATCAGCACCTCCAAATCTGAGGACATGGTTCTAAGTCGAAAAATGGTGGACTGCACCCCCGGGGCAGGAGTGAAGTTCTGCCTCAAGTGGAGGAGTTCAAGTACCTCGGGGTCTTGTTCACAAGTGAGGAAAGAATGAAACACAAAATTGTCAGACGGATTGGTGCAGCGTCGGCAGTGTTGCAGTCACTGCACCAGTCTGTTGTGGTGAAGAAGGAGCTGAGCCAGAAGGGGAAGTTCTTGATTTACCCTCACCTATGGTCACAAGCTTTGGGTAATGACCGAAAGGACAAGGTCGCAAATACAAGCGGCAGAAATTAGTTTTCATCCGCAGGATGTCTTGGGTCACCCTTAGAGATAGGGTGAGGAGCTCGGTCATCCGGGAGAGACTCAGAGTAGAGCTCCATTTATGGATGGCACAGATAAACCGTGACGAGATCCTGAGGCCCGTTGTTGTGCCATTCACCCCAGACCATCACCTCACGTTGCAGCATGACAATGCACAGCCCCATGTTGCAAGGATCTGTACACAATTCCTGGAAGCTGAAAACATCCCAATTCCTGCATGGCCAGCATACTCACCGGACATGTCACCCATTGAGCATGTTTGGGATGCTGTGGATCGTGTTCCAGTTCCTGCTAATATCCAGCAACTTGGCACAGCCAATGAAGAGGAGTGGACCAACATTCCACAGGCCACAATCAACAACCTGATCAACTCTATGCGAAGGAGATGTGTTGCACTACGTCAGGCAAAGGGTGGTCACACCAGATACTGACTGATTTTATGACCCCCAATAAAGCAAAACTGCATTTTAGTGTGGCCTTTTATTACAGCCAGCCTAAGGCACACGTGCAATAATCATGTTGTTTAATCAGCATCTTGGTATGCCACACCTGTGAGGTGGGATTGATACTCTTGGCAAAGAGAAGTGCTCCTAACACAGATTTTGACAGATTTGCGACAATATTTGAGAGGAATGGGTATTTTGTGTAGAAAGTAAAAGTTTTAAATCTTTGAGTTCAACTCATGAAAATTGGAAGTAAAAACAAGTCTTATTATTTTTGTTCAGTATATATCCACATACAGGTATATACAATAATAATCTGACGTACTTCCGAACTGTATAGAGAAAGTTACAGTAATTTGCAGTAACAAAAAAGCTCTTATGTTTTTTATTATTCCAATTCAGTGTGCTCAACTGTGACAGTGTACCACTGATAGTCCCACACACTAGGTGTGGTGAAATTACTCTCTGCATTTGACCCATCCCCTTGTTCCACCCCCTGGGAGGTGAGGGGAGCAGTGAGCAGCAGCGGTGGCCGTGCTCAGGAAGCATTTTGGTGATTTAACCCCCCAATTCCAACCCTTTATGCTGCGTGCCAAGCAGGGAGATAATGGGTCCCATTTTATAGTCTTTGGTATGACTCGGCCAGGGTTTGAACACACGACCTACCGATCTCAGAGCGGACACTTGTGTTGATCAAGTTGTGGCTTGTGCAGCCCTTTGAGACACTTGATTAAGGGTGTGATTAAGGGCTATATAAATAAACGTTGATTGATTGATTGAAGTTTAC
This sequence comes from Nerophis lumbriciformis, assembly GCF_033978685.3. Lineage (NCBI taxonomy): Eukaryota > Metazoa > Chordata > Actinopteri > Syngnathiformes > Syngnathidae > Nerophis > Nerophis lumbriciformis. The sequence continues at coordinate 33,298,484 of NC_084558.2, read as the reverse complement.
ACAACTGTTTTCCCACATGATTGGCGGTTGCAGTGATTTAAGTCGGCATATTGATTTAATATCACATGTAAAATAAACATGTTAAAACACAGTACAACCTGCGATAAAGCCAAATTGTCAGGGGAAAATCTAAATTTTTCGCCACGCAGCAAAGCAAGGATCATAACGTAAATACGATCGTGTGTATAAATAGAGAATGTATAGGAGTGATTCTCAAACTGTGGCACGTGTACCACCGGTGTTACGCGGGCTCTATCTGATGGTACGCCAAAGAACCACTTGATTAAAGTACAGTGTTTTGATTTTCCTTCATTAAAACACAGTGCTACTGTTTAAACTGTGTATAATGTTACAGTGGCCAAAATATTAAATATACTTGTCAAACTAGACTTCTTTCTTGTGTTTAATGAATACTAAGGCCTACTACGCTACTGTATTTTAATGTTGGTCATTATGGTGAAACTAGGAGAGCCAGGGTTTTTCTTAGGTGATAGGTTAAGAACCACTGATGTGTAGGATTTGTAATACTATCAGGAAATGGTCAGCAACTTCAGTTTCCTAAAACAATACTTGAAGCAAGCTAACAGCCTGAAAAACAAAACATTACCTTAAACTTTTATTTTCAGTCCCCCCATCAGACCGTGATGACACTAAATATTGAGAGTATGTAAAAGCCCACCCCTCCCTTTTAACTTCCCTGATTACCTCCTTAAATGTTTTGTAATCAACTCGAAACATCAAACACAACAAAGTGTGGGGAGAAAGTGTTTTGCATATTACCCACCATGCTTTGTAGTGCTGTTAGGTGGGTGTAATTATAACATGTTTATAGTGCTTTTATAATGAATAAAGTGGGTATTGTGTGGCATGTGTGTGTTGACTTAATGTGTTGTGTTTTATTACCACCATAGTTGGAGAAAGCTAGTTTGGATTGCTACATAAACATATGCTCAGACACCTCAGTAAATGTGTAAATTCATCAACTTTAGTATATTAAAAATTATGTATCTTGAGGGCCAGTTTGAAGACAATGGCGAGCAGTAATTTGGACACCCCTGAGTTAAACCAACCCACTTATTTTCTACAACGTTTCTAATGGCATGAGATAACATCTCTTCGGCTGTCTCAAATTGAAGTGTGTACCTTTAAGTTTGTACACAATGTACACTGTGTACAGTGGTGCCTTGGGGCTACCAGTTTATTTTGTTACGTGATGCAGCTCGTACCTCCGAAAACTGGTATTGCAAAACAGCATCGCTCATTGAAATTAAACCCCAAAACAGCCCAATTTAACAGCCTTTTAAAAAGTAGAACACATTTTAGATAGACATATTGTATGAAAAGCAATATACAAACAACTGTATAGTTTAATGAAGTAACGTAATAATAATGTACAGCATTTACCTTGGAGAGTGAACTTCTACAGTATCTCCTTTGAGCTGCTTCTCCGTCAAACACACCATCAGCAGCCTCTCCCTATTTTCATGGATTAATACATCTTAATTTAACGTCCTTGGCTGGCATTATCGACTCTTTCTGGTTTTAGTATAGTGCAGACAAGCAGTGATACTACGCTCCAACAGCTTCAACAAGTTAACTCGCTACACGTTCGGTCAAGTTTTTTGAGTCCTCCACACTCACGTTCTTCGTTGTTGTGGTTGGAAAAACAAAGTTATATCGATCTCTAGCTGTATGGTATTGCTAGCGAGTAAAACAAGATGTTTTGGTAGGATCTTATAAGGTTCAATGTGACATTCACTACAACAACTAGTGGTGTGGAGGATCGTAACCCAATTTTTGCTTGCAACCTGAAGCATAGCAATTGGCCCAGAACAGCTAGTATCCTGAAAAATTCATAAGCTGGGACACTCGTATTCCGAGGTACCACTGTACTTAGTTACTGAGGGTGTGAATTTTGACAAGCACTGTTCTAAATTGATTCATCATTGCACACTTGCAGGAAATGACTATCAAATGTTTGTACTCACTTATTCATCGGTTTACGACTTTCTACCACTATTGGTTGCTCCTCGGTCGCCATCATTTTCCGCCAAGGTTGGCGAAAATAGAAAGTGGTAAGTATATATAACTGCACATTCACCATTTTGAGTGTTTTGAACTCCACATTCGGGTACTGGCAGTACTCTTGCATTTTGCTCTACTTCTCAGTGTGAATGCACTATGCACTCAAAAGACTTGAGTGTAAATACAGAAGTGCTATTGATGCCAGTGTTGTACTGAGCAAATTAAGAGTTTCCAGCACAACTTCAAATGATGTAGCCCTTCGTTGTAAATTGCATTGAATTGCAACATTTTGAAACATAAAATAGTTTGCCATTCAATTTGTTCAACACTATTACAAGCAGTCAGCGTTCATTCAAAGTGGCCCTTTTTTGAACAATTGTACATATTGCAAATGTGATTTACAATGGGTCCAATCATTTTGAATGGAACATAGTTGACATCATGTTGTTCTTTAAACTTCATAATCCAGTAGTTGAGCCTGAATCAGCAGCATTTCTGCTGGTTGCAGTAATGTACATTTTGTCAGAATTTTCCCCCCGAAATGCTATTACTAAACAATCAACAACAAATCAACATAACTATGCCAATCCTTCATTTGTTTTACACAAAAGCTTGCATTCAAGGAAGCAGCCTACTAGAGATGCGCGGATAGGCAATTATTTCATCCGCAACCGCATCAGAAAGTCGTCAACCATCCGCCATCCACCCGATGTAACATTTGATCAGAACCGCACCCGCCCGTTGTTATATATCTAATATAGACGATGCAAGGCATTAGTGAGGTTATAAAGCTTTTGCCTGTTAAAGAAAGGAGACTGATCCAATGCAGCACAGACATTCGCGTGCCACCCTGTCACGACCCAGACGCACACCAGTGCGCAATCATATGGGAGCCGCGCTGAGCGCACCTCCAAGTGCGTCTCGCTGCCGGCGACGGCCGGGTATGGGCCCGACGCTCCAGCGCCATCCATTTTCAGGGCTAGTTGATTCGGCAGGTGGGTTGTTACACACTCCTTAGCGGGTTCCGACTTCCATGGCCACCGTCCTGCTGTCTATATCAACCAGGGTGAGCCCCACCCCTTTCGTGAGCACACTGCGCGCGGAGTGACCCCTCTTACGCGCCCCCGGCAACAGGGGTGGCGGGCAGGTAAGCTGCGCGGGCGGAGCGCGCGGAGTGACCCCTGTTACGAGCCCCCGGCCACGGGGGTGGCGGGCAGGTAAGCTGCTTACTTGCTGCGCGTGACGCCGGCCGCGGCGAAGGCGGACGAGGCGGGGTGTCGGTGCGGTGGGCGCGGTGGTGACCCTGGACGTGCGTCGGGCCCTTCTCGCGGATCGCCTCAGCTACGGCTCCCGGTGGGGCCCTCGAGTCCCTTCTCCGCTCCGTAAAAGTGTCCATCTCTTTTTTTTTTTTTCTTCTGTTGTGGCATATGCAGCAGGTGCCTGCTCGTTTTTCGTATGTGGGTAACAACATTTAACTATGTATATATATTTCCGAATTGGTTTAACTGCCACCCGCCTGAATCTATTTAAAATCAAAATTTTTTAAATTTCAACCGCCCGACCCGACCCGACCCGCGGATAAAATCTATCCATCCATCCATCCATTTTCTACCGCTTATCCCTTTTGGGGTCGCGGGGGGCGCTGGAGCCTATCTCAGCTACAATCGGGCGGAAGGCGGGGTACACCCTGGACAAGTCGTCACCTCATCGCAGGGCCAACACAGATAGACAGACAACATTCACACTCACATTCACACACTAGGGCCAATTTAGTGTTGCCAATCAACCTATCCCCAGGTGTATGTCTTTGGAGGTGGGAGGAAGCCGGAGTACCCGGCGGGAACCCACGCAGTCACGGGGAGAACATGCAAACTCCACACAGAAAGATCCCGAGCCCGGGATTGAACCCAGGACTACTCAGGACCTTCGTATTGTGAGGCAGACGCACTAACCCCTCTGCCACCGTGATGCCCTCTAATTTTTTTTAATTTCATCCGCCCGATCCGCGGATAATCCGCGGTTGTGCCCGCAAACCGCGCATCTCTACAGCCTACATTCGGACACAGGAGCTTTTCAATGAAACCTTTTTGATCCTCATAGTCTATCTAGTTTGTGTGTTTGCAAAATCACTAATCAAGGCTATGATCCCCTTGTATGTTTAGCTTTGAGACTTCTTTAATAAAGAGCTGTGCAAAAAACAGACCCATCTGATGTGTGTATGATACGACGTCAAAAGAAAAATGCATTTGTCCTTTAATACAAAACGACATTCTGCCTTCTCTTAATGCCAATACTGATCTCCATGGCTATTGCTTTTAAGTCCCTCCAAACTGGAACTCCTGTTGCATTTTCAATAGGTTGAGATAGAAAACTTTTTTATGATTTAAGTATGTGGAAAACATGTGAGCAAATTCAGGTTACATGCGCGGTAAGCAGAATCACATCTTTCTTCCTTTGTAATGGATCTTAACTTAAAGACTGTTGGTTTGTGCTACTGCAGTGACGAGGAACCCTTTTTATTTCCCTAAAAACCTTGCCACACCACCACACCCTCCTTGCAGAGCTCTCTAGTGAGTATGAGACCTTCCAGAGTCCGGGGGCACCGTGGCTCCCCCGCCGCCCCTCTGTCTGTGATCCCTCCGACCGTGGCCCAGGATACAGTGTGCGCTGCCGCAACCTTCATCGTCATCATCTCCCTCGCTTTCCGAGGACGACTCACCAAACTGTCGGGGCTTCTCGTAAATACAGCAGCCTGAAATGCAGCACACTGGATTAGTAATGGTCAATGTGAGCCACAAGATGATGCCTTATTTTAAGAAAAAAAATATGATACTGGGCAACATTTGTTAAATGATAACCCATGGAAGGCTTTTTTGTGTAAATCGTAAATAAAAACAGAATACAATGATTTGCAAATCCTTTTCAAGTTATATTCAATTGAATATACTGCAAAGACAATATATTTAATGTTCGAACTAAGAAACTTAATTTGTTTTTGCAAATAATCATTAACTTAGAAATTAATGGCAGCAACACATTGCAAAAAAGTTGGCACAGGGGCATTTTTACCACTGTGTTACATGGTCTTTCCTTTTAACAACATTCAGTAAACATTTGGGAACTTAAGAGATCAATTTTTGAAGCTTTTCAGGTAAAATTCTTTCCCATTCTTGCTTGATATACAACTTAAGTTGTTCAACAGTCCGGGGTCTCCGTTGTCGTATTTTAGGCTTCACATAGCGCCACACATTTTCAATGGGAGACAGGTCTGGAGTACGGGCAGGCCAGTCCAGTACCCGCACTCTTTTACTATTATGCCACGCTGTTGTAACACGTGGCTTGGCATTGTATTGCTGAAATAAGCAGGAGCGTCCATGATAACGTTGCCTGGGTGGCAACATATGTTGCTCCAAAACCTGTATGTACCTTTTAGCATTAATGGTGCATTCACAGATGTGCAAGTTACCCATGCCTTGGGCACTAATACACCCCCATACCATCACAGATGCTAGCTTTTGAACTTTGCGCCTAGAACAATCCAGATGGTTCTATTCCTCTTTGTTCTGGAGGACACGACGTCCACAGTTTCCAAAAACAATTTGAAATGTAGACTGGTCAGACCACAGAACTCTTTTCCACTTTGCATCAGTCCATCTTAGATGAGCTCGGGCCCAGCAAAGCCGGCTTCATTTCTGGGTGTTGTTGATAAATGGCTTTCGCTCTGCATAGTAGTTTTAACTTGCACTTACAGATGTTGCGACAAACTGTAGTTACTGACAATGGTTTTCTGAAGTGTTCCTGAGCCCATGTGGTGATATCCTTTACACACTGATGTCAGTTTTTGCAGTACCGCCTGAGGGATCGAAGGTCACGGGCATTCAATGATACGTGCAGGGATTTCTCCAGATTCTCTGAACCTTTTGATGATATTACAGACCTTTAATGGTGAAATCCCTAAATTCATTGCAATAGCTCGTTGAGAAATGTTGTTCTTAAACTGTTGGACAATTTGCTCACGCATTTGTTCACAAAGTGGTGACCCTCGCCCAATCCTTGTTTGTGAAAGACTGAGCATTTCATGGAAGCTGTTTTTATACTGAATCATGGCACCCACCTGTTCCCAATTAGCCTGTTCACCTGTGGGATTTTCCAAATAAGTGTTCGATCAGCATTCCTCAACTTTCTCAGTCTGTCTGCCACCTGTGCCAGCTTTTTTTAAACATGTTGCAAGCATCAAATTCCATCCATCCATCCCATCCATTTTCTACCGCTTAATACCTTCGGGGTCGCGGGGGCGCTGGAGCCTATCTCAGCTACAATCGGGCGGCAGGCGGGGTACACCCTAGACAAGTCGCCACCTCATCGCAGGGCCAACACAGAAATGAGCTATCCATCCATCCATCCATCTTCTTCCACTTATCTGAGGTCTGGTCGCGGGGGCAGCAGCCTAAGTAGGGAAGCCCAGACTGTCCTCTCCCCAGCCACTTCGTCCAGCTCTTCCCGGGGATCCCGAAGCGTTCCCATGCCAGCCGGGAGACATAGTCTTCCCAACGTGTCCTGGGTCCTCCCCGTGGCCTCCTTACCGGTTGGACGTGCCCTAAACACTTCCCTAGGGAGGCATTCGGGTGGCATCCTGACCAGATGCCTGAACCACCTCATCTGGCTCCTCTCGATGTGGAGGAGCAGCGGCTTTACTTTGAGCTCCTCCCGGATGGCAGAGCTTCTCACCCTATCTCTAAGGGAGAGCCCCGCCACCCTGCGGAGGAAACTCATTTCGGCCGCCTGTACCCGTGATCTTGTCCTTTCGGTCATAACCCAAAGCTCATGACCATAGGTGAGGATGGGAACGTAGATCGACCGGTAAATTGAGAGCTTTGCCTTCCGGCTCAGCTCCTTCTACACCACAACAGATCGATACAGCGTCCGCATTACTGAAGACGTCGCACCGATCCCCCTGTTGATCTCACGATCCACTCTTCCCCCACTCGTGAACAAGACTCCTAGGTACTTGAACTCCTCCACTTGGGGAAGGGTCTCCTCCCCAACCCGGAGATGGCACTCCACCCTTTTCCGGGCGAGAACCATGGACTCGGACTTGGAGGTGCTGATTCTCATCCCAGTCACTCCACACTCAGCTGCGAACCAATCCAGTGAAAGCTGAAAATCCTGGCCAGATGAAGCCATCAGGACCACATCATCTGCAAAAAGCAGAGACCTAATCCTGCAGCCACCAAACCGGATCCCCTCAACGCCTTGACTGCGCCAAGAAATTCTATCCATAAAAGTTATGAACAGAATCGGTGACAAAGGGCAGCCTTGGCGGAGTCCAACCCTCACTGGAAACGTGTCCGACTTACTGCCGGCAATGCGGACCAAGCTCTGACACTGATCGTACAGGGAGCGGACCGCCACAATCAGACAGTCCGATACCCCATACTCTCTGAGAACTTCCCACAGGACTTCCCGAGGGACACGGTCGAATGCCTTCTCCAAGTCCACAAAGCACATGTAGACTGGTTGGGCAAACTCCCATGCACCCTCAAGGACCCTGCCAAGAGTATAGAGCTGGTCCACAGTTCCACGACCAGGACGAAAACCACACTGTTCCTCCTGAATCCGAGGTTCGACTATCCGGCGTAGCCTCCTCTCCAGTACACCTGAATAAACCTTACCGGGAAGGCTGAGGAGTGTGATCCCACGATAGTTGGAACACACCCTCCGGTTCCCCTTCTTAAAGAGAGGAACCACCACCCCGGTCTGCCAATCCAGAGGTACCGCCCCCGATGTCCACGCGATGCTGCAGAGTCTTGTCAACCAAGACAGCCCCACAGCATTCAGAGCCTTAAGGAACTCCGGGCGGATCTCATCCACCCTTGGGGCCTTGCCACCGAGGAGCTTTTTAACTACCTCAGCAACCTCAGCCCCAGAAATAGGAGAGCCCACCACAGACTCCCCAAGCACTGCTTCCTCATAGGAAGACGTGTTGATGGGATTGAGGAGGTCTTCGAAGTATTCCCTCCACCGATCCACAACATCCGCAGTCGAGGTCAGCAGAACACCATCCGCACCATACATGGTGTTGACAGTGCACTGCTTCAACCTCCTGAGGCGGCGGATGGTGGTCCAGAATCGCTTCGAAGCCTTCCAGAAGTCGTTTTCCATGGCTTCCCCGAACTCCTCCCATGTCCGAGTTTTTGCCTCCGCGACCGCTGAAGCCGCACACCGCTTGGCCTGTCGGCACCTGTCCGCTTCCTCCGGAGTCCTATGAGCCAAAAGAACCCGATAGGACTCCTTCTTCAGCTTAAAGGCATCCCTCACCGCCCGGTGTCCACCAACGGGTTCTAGGATTACCGCCACGACAGGCACCAACTACCTTGCGGCCACAGCTCCAATCAGCCGCCTCGACAATAGAGGTGCGGAACATGGTCCACTCGGACTCAATGTCCAGCACCTCCCTCGTGACATGTTCAAAGTTCTTCCGGAGGTGGGAATTGAAACTCTCTCTGACAGGAGACTGCCAGACGTTCCCAGCAGACCCTCACAATGCGTTTGGGCCTGCCAGGTCTGTCCGGCATCCTCCCCCACCATCGCAGCCAACTCACCACCAGGTGGTGATCGGTAGAAAGCTCCGCCCCTCTCTTCACCCGAGTGTCCAAAACATGAGGCTGCAAATCCGATGACACAACTACAAAGTCGATCATGGAACTGCGGCCTAGGGTGTCCTGGTGCCAAGTGCACATATGGACACCCTTATGTTTGAATATGGTGTTTGTTATGGACAATCTGTGACGAGCACAAAAGTCCAATAACAAAACACCACTCGGGTTCAGATCCGGGCGGCCATTCTTGCCAATCACGCCTCTCCAGGTTTCACTGTCGTTGCCAACATGAGCGTTGAAGTCACCCAGTAGACAAGGGAATCATCCGGGGGAGAACTTTCCAGTACTCCCTCGAGTTTATCCAAAAAGGGTGGGTACTCTGAACTGCTGGTTGGTGCGTAAGCACAAACAACAATCAGGACCCTTCCCCCCCACCCGAAGGCGGAGGGAGGCTACTCTCTCGTCCACTGGATTGAACTCCAACGTGCAGGCTTTGAGCTGGGGGGCAACAAGAATTGCTACACCAGCTCGTCGCCTCTCACTGCGTGCAACGCCAGTGTGGAAGAGAGTCCAACCCCTCTCGAGAGAACTGGTTTCAGAGCCCTTGCTGTGCGTCGAGGTGAGTCCGACTATATCTAGCCGGAACGTCTCTACCTCGCGCACTAGCTCAGGCTCCTTTCCCCCCAGCGAGGTGACGTTCCACGTCCCAAGAGCTAGCTTATGTAGCCGAGGATCGGACCGCCAAGAGCCCTGCGTTCGGCTTCCGCCCAGCTCACAATGCACCCGACCTCTATGGCCCCTCCCATGAGTGGTGAGCCCATTGGAGGGGTGACCCACGTTGCCTCTTCGGGCTGTGCCCGGCCGGGCCCCATGGGGACAGGCCTGGGAACCAGGCGCTCGCCATCGTGCCCCAACTCCGGGCCTGGCTCCAGAGGGGGGCCCCGGTGACCCGCGTCCGGGCGAGGGAAATCTGAGTCTTTGTTGTTTCATTCCCATAAAATTCTTCGAGCTGCTCTTTGTCTGATCCCTCACCTAGGACCCGTTTGTCTTGGGAGACCCTACCAGGGGGAATGAAAGCCCCCGGACAACATAGCTCCTCGGATCATTGGTACACGCAAACTCCTCTACCACGGTAAGGTGGCAGCTCAAAGAGGACAGAAATGAGCTAATATTTGCAAAAAATAAAGTTTTCCAGTTCGAACGTTAAGTATCTTGTCTTTGCAGTCTATTCAATTGAATATAAGTTGAAAAGGATTTGCAAATCATTGTATTCTGTTTTTTTTTTTACGATTTAAACAACGTGCCAACTTCACTGGTTTTGTAGTTTGTATGTTCTGTGATTTAATCAAATTACAGCACAACAGAGACGGATGGACATGAAGATGACAGAAAACATTTCTTTGCCAAAAATCCACACTTTGTGTAAATTGACAAATAGGAGACTTACATAAAGAAAAGCAGACAGCAGCTCATTTCTGGCTTAGGCTACATGAAGGATCCCAGAATTAGTTTTACTCGTATTTAAATGTTTTCCATATTTAGAACTTGTACATTTCATATCAATTATACCATATTGACAAATCATTGATGTAAATTGTGTTACACATGGAAAACAGAAAGTGAACATATGTGTAAGTTATTGTTATGAAGTAGAAAATGGGTAGGATAAATACAACTTTGCTTCTTTCCACTCCTTTTTGGACATGCTGTAAAGCGAAATTAAAATATGTAAAATATGTGATGTATCATATTGAAACTGTATACATGTTTGAAATAAACTTCAACCAACCAACCAACTAATCAATATTTAGCTTCCTCACGAGGAAACCTTACAATGTATCCATTAACTGCTATAAAATCGATGAGCTTGCAAGTTATTGTGATTTAGTAAAATCCCATATTTGTACCCATTTTACCAGGAGATTTCCCATATTTTGAAATGAAATGTTGATGCTCATCTTCACACACGTAATAAAGATGTTTGTGAAATCCCCTGAAGTTGTTTGATGCTAAATTAACCACAACATTAGCGCCACATAGTACATTATGAGTACTGGAGTATGAGTACTGAGTATGTTTCACCCCCAAAAATATAAAAAAACCCAAATTAAAGCCTTGTCCAGCTGTTTACTGACATATACTATTCATGTTTAGCAAAATTGTACTGCAAATTAATATTGACTCCAAATATTCGTCATCGGCCTCATTGACTACTAATGATCAAAATTGGAGGATAGGCTGATTGACGACACTAAATTGGCCCTAGTGTGTGAATGTGAGTGTGAATGTTGTGTGTCTATCAGTGTTGGCCCTGCGATAAGGGGGTACCCAGCCTTCCGCCCGAGTGCAGCTGGGATAGGCTTCAGCACCCCCCGCGACCCCGAGAGGGACAAGCGGTAGAAAATGGATGGATGGTATCGGCCCTGAAAAAACAATAATGGTCGATCTCTTGTCGTGATGTCACAGCCAGGTGGACTTTAGGGCATTCTCTAAGCCTGGCCATTCAGGCTATGAGGAAACACAAACAAGGTGGGATAAAGTATTATTTTTATCTAATTGTGGCATGTGCATTATAACACCTATGTGGGACATGCAGTAACATACATGCTGCTCTATGCAGCTATTTTTTATGCAGGTCTGAATCGCTCTGCGAGTGGGCAGATGTACATAATGTTACCGGGTAAATCTTTAAAATGTTTAGGAAGTTTCTATTCGACCGTGTCTGGAAAAAAATAGCAGTGACAACTTCAATATATATATATATCTTTAAACAGTGCATAATATCAAAAGATTAATTCTTACACTTTTGGAAATGGTTGGGCGTGGTTTCATTTGCAATCTTAGAATGCCTCCAGAAACAAACATCTTGCAGACAGTTTCAAAAATGGGTAACAAATGTGACAGGAGCAAAATTTACATCAAAGCATATCCAATGCATGTTGTCTAGACCACAAGAAAGTGTTTTAAATGCAGATTAAAATCATCATAGGTCCCCTTTAAACTTCCGTTTTAAATTTGTGAGAAGTAAAAGCACTCAAAATTGAGATGCGTAAGTATATGAACTTTATCTTCCCATTATGTCTTTATAATTTAAATTTAGATTGTGTTTTACTGTTTTTACACAATAATATGCTCAATAAAGTGAGGAATTTCACAATATTACCTGAAAAATGTTGTATCATGGAGACAGTCAAATTATTTTTGGTTGTCCAAATTTTCTCAAATTTTAATATGTACTCACATTTTGAAGACCTCCTCCCCAGGTGCTCATTGTCAACTGTGTCACTCGACCACTCCACCTTCTTCTCTGTCTTCCTCTTCCTCAGCTTGATTGTCAGGCTCCGGCCCTCCTGAAGACATGTCAGAAATACAGCATGGACACAAAAGTATTGCGACGCAACTTTGTTGGAGCAGACTCTATACCATCTAACTTTGGACAACAGTCCCCAACTGGACTGTTCATCAGTCAATTAAAGAGCAGTTATTTGGACAGAGATTGACACATATAAAAAATTTTAAGGCTGATGCACACACACATATTGCTAGCATACACATACACTTCCTGAAATGCATATATTGATTTTTGCGTCATATTACGTCATTTTTCTGCACGGTAACTAGTAAACAATTATTATAGTATACATAGCAACATAAATGGTCAATGTTGAAGTCATACACACGGAGTGACACAATGCAATCCATGACACGAGGATGCCATGAGTTTATGAGTGGCATCCCCCCACCATCTCATCAAGATAAGCCAGCACACGATTTGTTTCCATAGAAACCTGAGTTACATATGAGTTAAAAGATATTTCACCCTTCTTGGAGGTTACAGTGCATCCAGAAAATATTCACAGTACTTCACTTCTTCCACATTTTTTATGTTACAGCCTTATTTCAAAATGGAATAAATTCATTATTTCTCCTCAAAATTCTAAAGACAATACCCCATAATGATAATGTGAAAAGTTTTTAGTTTTTTTTCATTTAGCAAATTTATCAAAACTAAAAACCTAAAACAATCACATGTACATACATATTCACAGCCTTTACTCAATCCTTTGTTGATGATGCACCTTAAGCTATCACTGCCTTTTTTTAATATGATGCCACAGGCTAGGCACACTGATCTTTGGCCAGTTTCACCCATTTCTCTTTGCCTATTCCTTTTTGTAGCACCTCTCAAGCAGGTTGGATGGGAACGACTTTTTACTGTCAAATGAGTTTAGTTTTTTAATGATTTCTGCTGGTGTTGTACCTCCGGATTTTTTTAACGCAAAAAATGTGCCTTGGCTCAAAAAAGGTTGAAAAACACTGCGCTAGAGAATGAAGAATGCTTGAAACTACGCATGTCAACATCTCCGTTCGGAGCCATACCCACAAAATGCCCAAGCAACCATTTCCAGATCAACACCCTATGAAAAAAATAGTCAACAACAGAAGGAGATAACGTCCGCAGTAACCTACCACATAGCGAAGGACATACACTATTTGATTTCTTATTATGCAGCTAATTTTTATTTGACAGTTTTTTAAATATCTTGTGTGACATCATGCACAAAAGTGCACTTTATTTGTTTTAAACTATTGTAGTGGCGTTCTGTACAAAATGTGCACTTTAATTTAGTGTTGTTTTGATATGTCATCTTAGTGACATCATGCACAAAAGTGCACTAATAGCTTGTTTTAAAATGTCTCTGACAATCTTTCTGTTTTGAAATGACATGAATGTTTGTGCCACTGCTTAATAACTGTTTAATAAATACAGTTTTGGTAAATTGACTTAGTTGTGATTTCCCTCCCTGCATGGAAGTTTAAAATTAGCATATATTAATGCAGTATGAACAAGAATGTTTTAATGTAGACACAGAATCATCATACTGGTGTGTTATATGCATCAAGAGTTAATTCAAGGATAAGGCCAAATATCGAGATATATATTGTGTATCGTGACATGGCCTAAAAATATTGAGATATTAATAAAAGGCCATATCGCCCAGCCATAGTTGGAAGTGTGCCACTTGTTATCATAAAATTGATAAAATAAGTTAAAAATAGCATCGGACCTTGTGTGATTTCTTCATGGGGCTACAATATATAATATTGCTTTAGTTTGTATTCAAGTAAAAATAAAAAATGTATTTTCAATGTGTGGCGATAATAAAAATGCCGTGGCAGTCCGTAACATTCAATTACATTAAATGGAAACGCTGAAAATACATCTAAAACAGTGAATCTAAAAATTGACAGTGCTTGGTAACACGCTGCACGAACCCTGTCTAAAAATATCAGAACTTTATATATATATATATATATATATATATATATATATATATATATATATATATATATATATATATATATATATACAGTCAAGAAAATAAGTATTTGAACACCCTGCTATATTGCAAGTTCTCCCACTTTGAAATCATGGAGGGGTCTGAAATTTTCATGGTCGGTGCATGTCCACTGTATGAGAGATAACCTAAAAAGAAAAATCCACAAATCTCAATCTATGATTTTTTAACAATTTATTTGTGTGATACAGGTGAAAATAAGTATTTGAACATCAACATTAATATTTGGTAGAGTAGTCTTTGTTTGCAATTACAGAGTTCAAACGTTTCCTGTAGTTCTTCACCAGGTTTGCACAGACTACAGGAGGGATTTTGGCCCACTCCTCCACACAGATCTTCTCTAGATTAGTCGGGTTTCTGGGCTGTCGCTGAGTAACACAGACTTTCAGCTCCCTCCAAAGATTTTCAATTGGATTTAGGTCTGGAGACTGGCTAGGCCACTCCAGAACCTTGATATGGTTCTTACGAAGCCACTTCTTGGTTTTCCTGGCTGTGTGCTTTGGGTCATTGTCATGTTGGAAGATCCAGCCATGACTCATCTTCAATGATCTGACTGAGGGAAGGAGGTTTTTGGCCAAAATCTCACAATACATGGCTGCAGTCATCCTCTCCTTAATACAGTACAGTCGTCCTGTCCCATGAGCAGAAAAACACCCCCAAAGCATGATGCTACCACCCCCATGCTTCACAGTAGGGATGGTGTTCTTGGGATGCTACGCATCATTCTTCTTCCTCCAAACACGCATAGTGGAATTATGACCAAAAAGGTCAATTTTGGTCTCATCTGTCACCAAAACTTTCTCCCATGACTCCTCTGGATCATCCAAATGGTCATTGGCAAACTTAAGACGGGCCTTAACATGTGCTGGTTTAAGCAGGGGGAACCTTCCGTGCCATGCATGATTTCAAAGCATGACGTCTTAGTGTATTACCAACAGTGACCATGGAAACAGTGGTCCCAGCTCTTTTCAGGTCATTGACCAAGTCCTGCCGTGTAGTCCTGGGCTGATTCCTCACCTTTATTAGCATCATTGAGACCCCATGAGGCGATATCTTGCATGGGGCTCCACTCCCATTGAGATTGACCGTCATGTTTAGCTTCTTCCATTTTCTAATGATTGCTCCAACAGTGGACCTTTTTTCACCAAGCTGCTTGGCAATTTCTCCGTAGCCCTTTCCATCCTTGTGGAGTTGTACAATTTTGTCTCCGGTGTCTTTGGACAGCTCTTTGGTCTTAGCCATGCTGAATGTTTGGGTCTTACTGCTTGTATGGGGTGGACAGGTGTCTTTATGCAGCTAACGACCTCACACAGGTGCATCTGATTCAGGATTATACAGTGGAGTGGAGGAGGACTTTTAAAGGCGGACTAACAGGTCTTTGAGGGTCAGAATTCTAGCTGATAGACAGGTGTTCAAATACTTATTTTCACCTGTATCACACGAATAAATTGTTAAAAAATCATAGATTGTGATTTCTAGATTTTTCTTTTTAGGTTATCTCTCATACAGTGGACATGCACCTACCATGAACATTTCAGACCCCTCCATGATTTCAAAGTGGGAGAACTTGCAAAATAGCAGGGTGTTCAAATACTTATTTTCTTGACTGTATATACAGGTAAAAGCCAGTAAATTAGAATATTTTGAAAAACTTGATTTATTTCAGTAATGCATTCAAAAGGTGTAACTTGTACATTATATTTATTCATTGCACACAGACTGATGCATTCAAATGTTTATTTCATTTAATTTTGATGATTTGAAGTGGCAACAAATGAAAATCCAAAATTCCGTGTGTCACAAAATTAGAATATTACTTAAGGCTAATACAAAAAAGGGATTTTTAGAAATGTTGGCCAACTGAAAAGTATGAAAATGAAAAATATGAGCATGTACAATACTCAATACTTGGTTGGAGCTCCTTTTGCCTCAATTACTGCGTTAATGCGGCGTGGCATGGAGTCGATGAGTTTCTGGCACTGCTCAGGTGTTATGAGAGCCCAGGTTGCTCTGATAGTGGCCTTCAACTCTTCTGCGTTTTTGGGTCTGGCATTCTGCATCTTCCTTTTCACAATACCCCACAGATTTTCTATGGGGCTAAGGTCAGGGGAGTTTGCGGGCCAATTTAGAACAGAAATACCATGGTCCGTAAACCAGGCACGGGTAGATTTTGCGCTGTGTGCAGGCGCCAAGTCCTGTTGGAACTTGAAATCTCCATCTCCATAGAGCAGGTCAGCAGCAGGAAGCATGAAGTGCTCTAAAACTTGCTGGTAGACGGCTGCGTTGACCCTGGATCTCAGGAAACAGAGTGGACCGACACCAGCAGATGACATGGCACCGCAAACCATCACTGATGGTGGAAACTTTACACTAGACTTCAGGCAACGTGGATCCTGTGCCTCTCCTGTCTTCCTCCAGACTCTGGGACCTCGATTTCCAAAGGAAATGCAAAATTTGCATGGTTGGGTGATGGTTTGGGGTGCCATGTCATCTGCTGGTGTCGGTCCACTCTGTTTCCTGAGATCCAGGGTCAACGCAGCCGTCTACCAGCAAGTTTTAGAGCACTTCATGCTTCCTGCTGCTGACCTGCTGTATGGAGATGGAGATTTCAAGTTCCAACAGGACTTGGCGCGTGCACACAGCGCAAAATCTACCCGTGCCTGGTTTACGGACCATGGTATTTCTGTTCTAAATTGGCCCGCCAACTCCCCTGACCTTAGCCCCATAGAAAATCTGTGGGGTATTGTGAAAAGGAAGATGCAGAATGCCAGACCCAAAAACGCAGAAGAGTTGAAGGCCACTATCAGAGCAACCTGGGCTCTCATAACACCTGAGCAGTGCCAGAAACTCATCGACTCCATGCCACGCCGCATTAACGCAGTAATTGAGGCAAAAGGAGCTCCAACCAAGTATTGAGTATTGTACATGCTCATATTTTTCATTTTCATACTTTTCAGTTGGCCAACATTTCTAAAAATCCCTTTTTTGTATTAGCCTTAAGTAATATTCTAATTTTGTGACACACGGAATTTTGGATTTTCATTTGTTGCCACTTCAAATCATCAAAATTAAATGAAATAAACATTTGAATGCATCAGTCTGTGTGCAATGAATAAATATAATGTACAAGTTACACCTTTTGAATGCAATTACTGAAATAAATCAAGTTTTTCAAAATATTCTAATTTACTGGCTTTTACCTGTATATATAAATATATATATATTTGAGATTCCAATAATTTCTACAACTCTTATTTTCTTGTGATAGAGTGATTGGAGCACATACTTGTTTGTCACAAAAAAACATTCATGAAGTTTGGCTCTTTTATGAAAGTATTATGGGTCTACTAAAAATGTGACCAAATCTACTGGGCCAAAAGTATACATACAGCAGCATACATTATCAATTTTGGTGATGTAGAAAAGTTACAATCAAATCAAATTAGCTTCATGGCATGGCCTCTTAACTTCATGTGAGTGATTATGATTGACGACACCTGCCTTATTCCCATTTAAATAGGGCTCATGTGATGCAGTCGTTAGACTTGGTTACAAATGGGACAATGGGAAAGTCAAAGGAACTCAGCACAGATCTGAAAAAATTAATCATTGACTTGAACAAGTCAGGAAAGTCACTTGGAGCCATTTCAAAGCAGCTTAAGGTCCTAATAGCAACTGGGCAGATAAGTGTTCGTAAGTGTAAAGTGCTTGGCACAGTTTTGTCACTGCCACGATCAGGAAGAAAACGCAAGCTATCACCTGCTGCTGAGAGAAAATTGGTTAGGATGATCAAGAGTCAACCGAGAACCACCAAAAAGCCGGTCTGCAATGAATTGGAAGCTGCTGGAACACAGGTGCCAGTGTCCACAGTCATCGCCATGGACTGAGAGGCTACCATGCAAGAAGGAAGCCCTTGCTCCAGAAGTGACACCTTAAAGCTCGTCTAAAGTTTGCTGCTGATCACATGGACAAAGATAACACCTTTTGGAGGAAAGTTCTGCGGACAGATGAAACAAAAATTGAGCGGTTTGGCCACAATACCCAGCAATCTGCTTGGAGGAGAAAAGGTGCGACCTTTAATCCCAGGATAACCATGCCTTCCGTCAAGCATGGTGGTGGTAGTATTATGCTGTGGGCCTGTTTTGCTGCCAATGGAACTGGTGCTTTACAGAGAGTAAATGGGACAATGAAAAAGGAGGATTACCTCCAAATTATTCAGGACAATCTAAAATCATCAGCCCAGAGGTTAGGTCTTGGGCACAGTTGGGTGTTCCAACAGTACAATGACCCCAAACACACGTCAAAAGTGGTAAAGGAATGGCTAAATCAGGCTAGAATTAAGGTTAAGTCCTGACTTAAACCCCATTGAGAACATGTGGACAATGCTGAAGAAACAAGTCCATGTCAGAAAACCAACAAATTTAGCTGAACTATACCAATTTTGTCAAGAGGAGTGGTCAAAAATTAAACCAGAAGCTTGCCAGAAGCTTGTGGATGGCTACTAAAAGCACCGTATTGCAGTGAAACATTACAAGGGACATGCAACCAAATATTAACATTGTATACTTTTGACCCAGCAGATTTGTTCACATTTTCAGTAGACCCATAATAAATTCATAAAAGAACCAAACTTCATGAATGTTTTTTTGTGACAAACACGTATGTGCTCCAATCACAAAAAAATAAGAGTTGTAGAAATTATTGGAAACTCAAGACAGCCATGACATTATGTTCTTTACAAGTGTATGTAAACTTTTGACCACGACTGTATATAGATTCTACCAACATTCTCAAAGGTACTCGAGAGGGCTGTATACAATAGACTAAGTGGATACCTGGATGAACTAAATATACTCATTCCATCCCAATATGGCTTCAGGAAGAATAATATCACCTGTATGGCAATACTTGATCTAATTGAAAATATCTACAATGCTGTTGATAATGGTGAGTGTGGTTATCGGTGTTTTCCTTGTTTTATCAAAAGTGTTTGATACCATTGATTTTGAATTTTTTTTTAAAGAAATTGCAACACTATGGTGTCAGAGGGGTTGCAGTCAGTTGGTTCAGAAGTTATTTATTTGAAAGGGAGCAAAATGTGCAAATAAATAACAGCAAATCTCCAAGTAAAATTATAACGTGGAGTTTCACAAGGCTCCATATTGGACCACTTCTTTTTATATTACGGTATATATAAATGACTTTGTGAACTCATCAATTAATCTTCACAAAGTAATTTTTGCTGATGACATAAATGTATTCATGTCACACAAAAATCCTGAAAGCCTTTAAGCTCTTATCAATAGTGAATTAGTTAAAGTAGATAATTGGTTCAAATGTAATAAATTATCCTTAAATAAATAAATAAATAAAAAAAACTTTATTATATTTTGTTCAAAGAGAAGCCATAAAAACTTTGATAGGATACTGTTCAAAATAAATGGTACAGGCATTGAGAGAGTTGAGAGCACTAAATTCCTTGGTGTATACGTAGATGGATTTATACATTTCAAAAGCCATATTGAATATGTAATGAATAAATGATCTAAATATGTCGTTCTACTCTCAAAATTGAGGCAGTTTCTTCCTCTTAACGCTCTCCTAATTCTGAATCGGACTGTATATGAACCACATACAAACTATTGCAATGTCGTATGTAGAGCTGCAGCTATCGAATATTTTAGTAATCAAGTATTCTATCGAATATCCTGATCGATTAATCGAGTAATCGAATAAATCATATTTTTGCTTTAAAAAAATAATTGTGAAATACTTCTTTTGTTGCCTTATTTGTATTTTGACTTTATTAAATTGATTGATAGTATTATTTGGTGCAGCCGGAGCAATATTTTTGCTTAATTAAGGTATAATTATACATGTTAAGATGTGCCCTCAATTATTGCGTTTGGCCTAATTGTCTTTTATTTCCTAAATGCTTGTTTTTATTATTGAAGGTTGACACGCACAGCTGAACTGCGTCCGTGGTTGATTGTGCCAATTTGTGTGTGCTAATAAAAACAGGTGCGCTCACAGCCCTATGTGCTGTGTGGTGTGACCGCATAAACTAAGTTCTTGTCTCTCATGCTTTTTGGATGATTATACGGTGCCGTTTAAATGGTGGTTTCTCCACGCAAATCCGCTGAGCTGTTTTCAACCTGCCAACAATACATAAACAATATAAAAAGACAAACCACTTAATATGACAACAGTTTTAAATTTTAAGAATGCAATACAGTTCATTGCATTCTTTGCATGCAAAATAGTAATCAATGTTCATTTTGCCATCATAACATGGTTGGGATGAAAACACATATATATAAAATTAGTTCAAAATTAATATTCCCTAAAAAAGTAAAAATAAAACTATATTCTAAGTATAAAAAATAAAACAAGAACAGTTTTCATTATATCAAACATAAAAAGTTAATTAGGTAGTGCTTTTAATATCCATCTATCCATCTTCTTCTGCTTATCCGAGGTCGGGTCGCGGGGGCAGCAGCTTAAGCAGGGAAGCCCAGACTTCCCTCTCCCCAGCCATGGTAGCCGAGGATCGGACCGCCAAGCGCCCTGCCCTCGGCTGCCGCCCAGCTCACACTGCACCCGACCTCTATGGCCCCTGCTATGGGTGGTGAGCCCATTGGAGGGGGGACCCACGTTGCCTCTTCGGGCTGTGCCCGGCCGGGCCCCATGGGGACAGGCCCGGCCACCAGGCGCTCGCCATCGTGCCCCACCTCCGGGCCTGGCTCCAGAGGGGGGCCCCGGTGACCCGCGTCTGGGCGAGGGAAATCTGGGTCCTTTGTGTTTGTTCTTCATCGAGGTCTTCGAGCTGCTCTTTGTCTGATCCCTCACCTAGGACCAGTTTGCCTTGGGAGACCCTACCAGGGGGCATAGAAACCCCCGGACAACATAGCTCCTAGGATCATTGGGACACGCAAACTCCTCTACCACGATAAGGTGGCAGCTCAGAGAGGAGTGCTTTTAATACTGCATTTGAAATGTGCAACCAGTGGTGAGTCACCACTAAGCAAAAACTGCGCATGCTCAGAAAAGTAGCGTCAGATTTACCGCCCGTCCGAGCACCCACTGGCAGAAATGTCGACCGCCGCCTATGCTATAGAGACTATAGTGGGTACAAGTGCAAGCTATCCAAGTAGCATGTGTTTGCATGACTTGAATATCCCGAATAACTTTGCACGACTACTTTCGCGTGGTTACTAATGAAAGGATAATTGAACACGATAGCTCGGATAGCGTTGTTAGTTTTCAACACCTTTTGGCAGCATTTGATGACTTTGCGGGAGTGAAAGAACACATCCTAGTTATCATAATGAATAACATTTATTTTACTAACACAACTTTTGCATTTACATTTAATAGATGACTTACATCGCCTCCGGACGTCCCTCAAATCGGATGCTTTCTCGACAGGTGCTGCAGAATCGAACTTGTGCTTGCTATGCGAGTTACACTTAGCAATGTTTGCATACGACTGCGTTTTCCTTCCATTTTAGAGTGAAGTATTCCCACACCTTAGACAACTTTTGTCGCTTCTTAATTCCCTAGTTTTGCTATGGCTCTTGTCCACTGCTTTCTGCGGCATCTGCCATTGCGAGTTATGTCGGCGAAAAGGTTTTCTAAACTCAAGCGCATTTAAAAGGTGCGGTGTCGTGCAGTGCAGGGGCGTATGATCTGTGACGTAAACACGCTGTGCAGTCCGTGCGAACCGAAACGTGAGCTTTGACTACTGTTTACTAAATGAGGCAAAATGCCTCGAGGCAGCGAAAATTCCTCAAATATATTTTGGAATCTAATTACTCGACTTACTTGAGGAATCGTTTCACCTCTAGTCCTATGGTGTAAAACGTATCCCAGTTATCTTAAAAAAATGTCTTCTTCAGAAGAAAGTCATACATGTTATAACATGGGCAAACTTTAATGCTCCCTCAAATTCTCTTTTTTATGGGTACAATCTTCTGAAGCTTACGGAGTGCAACAGATTCCACAGTGCTTGTATTATGTATAACGTGTTCGGATTAAATTCTAGAGTCTGCCAGCTCATTTCAGTGACCACTACTTCTCATAGATATGACACTAGAAGTAAACCTTTATTAAGAGGGAACAATAGTCATCTAAAGTGTACAAGCTTTAAATGACAGCTGTAGAGGCTCCATGATCTGGAATAAGAATGATAGCTTTATAAAAGAATCACATTCTTTAAACATTTTTAAAAAGCGTTTTAAGCAGAATTTATTGAGACGATATGCTTAGTATATTTAGCACACCCCTTATAGCTGAGGAATTCACATTAGTTGCATAATTTTGGTCTTGACCTCTGTATGTATGATGAGATAATCGCAGATCTTCAAGATGCAACCTTTTAATCAAATTTGAATAATAGGATATTGAGACTGATTTGGTGGATTTAAAGATTCCTTTTTTATAAATGTCAAACTGTTGGTCGGTTGGTATGCAAATGGGTATTTGGTGGGTACATTTCGAAAGGAATTGTATTGTACTGTATATTGTATATTATATAATGATGTATATTTTAACTGTGGGTGCCTGTCCATTAACTGTGCGCTTCAAAGGATTAACTTTTTGCAGAACGGACTCTGATATTAACAAAAGAAACAATAATGTAATACAAAATTATGTCTGTCTGTAAATAACTAAATAAAATACATAAAAAAGGCGTTAACTATAAATTTCAATAACGGCACTAATTTTCAGGCGATTAACGCAAACACTTTCTTTTTGATACTCGGGCCATGCCGTAGCGGGGCAACTAGGCTGCAGTTCACTTGCTACTGATTAGCCACAAGCTATCAGAAATGGACAAAAGTAAGTCTACCTTATGGAAATGTCAGTTTCAATGCCATGGCAAGTTGTTCTCCCGACAGGAAAGGACTATTTTTCACTGTGAGAAGAGGCACATGCCTGCAGCAAACACCTGCTGCGCGTGTCGTTCTAGAGGTGGTTGGTGCTTCACTTCAGTGTTCAGATTACGTCAGGGTGCAGTGATAACATAACATTTAGATTGTTACTGTTACTGATTTAGTAAGTAAGATGACATAAAAGCTCAACAGAAATGATAGACGGTCGGCAGGATGTCGAAAGAAGACTATTTTTTATTGCTGACAGTCGATCCGACATTAAAACATGTCAAGACACTTTCTCAAAACAATCACACACTTTTCCGGCTTCCAAATAAAAGCGCTAAACTATACATCCGGTTTACTACTACTTTAGAAATTCTCCTTAAGGCTTCATATTAGCTGCCACACCAAACAAAATAAAATAATTTAAAGTATTGTAGCATCCAGGAGGACAAACACAGTCTGACTTTCTTTTTAGCTTTTATTGCCAACCTTATGATAACAAAGGGCCAAATTCCAACAAGTATTTCCTTCGTGCACACACGCCTGCCTCCTTGTTTTATTCCTAGACACACAACACTTGTTCGTTCTCTGCCGACACAGTGTGTTCACAGACAATGGGAAAAATGACCACCATAACACACTAACATACACATTAACACCACCAGGTAGTTACAGTATTAAGGCTATATAGTTCATTATTTGCCCAATATTGACTAATGATGCTCTGAAAATTCGGCCGGCAAAAAAAATTACTTTCATCACCGGAACAGTAACTCCGGGACAGGAACCGATGTTGTGATGACGTAAGCCATATGCACAGGGCTGTTTGGAGTGGCGCTGTGAACATACTTTAATATATTCGAGATATACCCGCATACAGCGATCTTCACAATTTAAGATGACACTGGCAGCTTTTAATGAGAGAAAGGCTCCCAGCAGCACGAAGCAAGTGTGACGTCAGGCTCTCTGCAACTCGCTTTTCGTCACGGACATGGCGCGACAGAATCTAACAGAGTCTCTAAACACGAGTGCAGTCTCCATTTGTTGTCAGTTTTTTTATTTAAGAAAGAGTGACTAAAAGGATTAGAGAAATCTCAAAAAAAATAAAAAAAATATTCTCAACAAAGTACACTGTAGAATAAGCTAGGGATGTCCCGATCCAGGTTTTTGCACTTCCGATCCGATACCGATATTGTTTTTGCACTTCCGATCCGATACCGATACTGACCGATACCGATACTGACCGATACTGGCCTATCCGAGCATGTATTAAAGTTTAAAGTTATTTAGCCTACTTAGTTGTCAGAATCATGTTGAAAAGGGTTTTAGTACTCTTGATAACAACCAGCCATCTGAATTAGGGGAGTTTGAATAATACAAAATGGTTGGTAACAAGAAACTGACCTGTTTATTCAAGGATAAACACAAAATAGACAAAATTATACATGACAAACAGAAATGGCATCATTGAAACTAGGGCTGGGCGATATGGCCTTTTTATGGCCACATATGCGGTCCTCTCCAAGGTTTCTCATAGTCATTCACATCGACGTCCCACTGAAGTGGGTTTTCCTTGCCCTTATGTGGGCTCTGTACCGAGGATGTCGTTGTGGCTTGTGCAGCCCTTTGAGACACTTGTGATGTAGGGCTATATAAATAAACATTGATTGATTGATTGATACAATATGTAATGTACAGAATATCAGAAGCATTTATTTAGGTACAAATATCACAGATATTTAGCCTCCCACCTCCACACCCTGAAAATTATCTGTCTAGGGTACATTTATTAATGATGAAAAATTACACCTATATGCGATTAATCACGATTAATTTTGAGTTAACTATGAACAATTCGATTAATCACAGTTAAATATTTTAAGCGTTTGACAGCCCTAATATACAGTATATATATATATATATATATATATATATATATATATATATATATATATATATTAGGGATGTCCCGATCCAGGTTTTTGCACTTCCGATCCGATCCGATATTGTTTTTGCACTTCCGATCCGATACCGATACTGACCGATACCGATACTGGCCTATCCGAGCATGTATTAAAGTTTAAAGTTATTTAGCCTACTTAGTTGTCAGAATCATGTTGAAAAGGGTTTTAGTACTCTTGATAACAACTAGCCAGCTGAATTAGGGGAGTTTGAATAATACACAATGGTTGGTAACAAGAAACGGACCTGTTTATTCAAGGATAAACACAAAATAGACAAAATTATACATGACAAACAGAAATGGCATCATTGAACTAGGGCTGGGCGATATGGCCTTTTTTTAATATTGCGATATTTTAAGGCCATATTGCGATATACGATATATATCTCGATATTTTGCCTTATGCTTGAATGAACACTTGATGCAGATAATCACAGCAGTATGATGATTCTATGTGTTTTGATTGATTGATTGAGACTTTTATTAGTAAGTTGCACAGTGAAGTACATATTCCGTACAATTGACCACTAAATGGGAACACCCGAATAAGTTTTTCAACTTGTTTAAGTCGGGGTCCACTTAAATTGATTCATGATACAGATATATACTATCATATATATACTATCATCATAATACAGTCATCACACAAGATGATCACATTGAATTATTTACATTATTTATAATCCAGGGTGTGGAGGGGGGCGCCGGATGTAAGTGTCAAAAAGACAGCCAAAAGAGTTTGATATGAGAATAAATCTAAAGTTAAAATATAGGGTAGAAATGCACCCATTTGCAGGAAATGTAGTCTTGATTTTCAAAAGTTTCTTTCAAGGCTTGCATGTCTACATTAAAACATTCTTCTTCATACTGCATTAATATATGCTACTTTTAAACTTTCATGCAGAGAAGGAAATCACAACTAAAAAAATCACTAATTTTTTCATTCGGTGTTGATGTGGAAATTTTTGCCTCGGCATTTTGATGGTGTGGGCGTGTGGCACCGAATGGAGATAAGCGTCTCGACAGACGTTACAATATTTGAACAATGATGACGAAAACTGTTTTCTCTGTCGTGTCCATGTGTCGAAAATTGTTATGCGCTTATTTTTTTATTTGATTTTGTGCGTGGCATATAATTGCTATGCGCACAGGCGCGCACCTTAGAGGGAACGTTGGTCACACGGCTGCGCTAGCATCACAGCTAACGTTAGCCATGCTGCTACCTCTCTGCTCGGGGAGGGCGTATACGTATATGACGTTTAACGTGACAGTATGTGACGTGTGTAAGAAGGTGCGCTCGCTGTCTGTGAGAGGGAGACACAGGAAAGAGTGAGAAGAGCCTGTCGTGTAATGCCAGCAGCTAAAAGCAACTGCGTGAGAATCCACAGACCAGTGGATGTGTTGAAGGTGTGCTGGAAAATGCGGAACGGAAATTAGGGAGCAGCAGAAAAGTGGAATGTATTATTTAAATCAGTGCGTTGGAAAACACGGACCGGAGTTTTTTTTTAAACTGGATCTGGATCGGCATTTTCCCATGCCTTGCCTATACGCATTTTTTGGCAAATATCGGCGGCTGATCCGATCCAAATATCGGATCGGGACATCCCTAATATATATATATATATATATATATATATATATATATATATATATATATATATATATATATATATATATGTGTGTGTGTGTGTGTGTGTGTGTGTGTGTGTGTGTGTGTGTGTGTGTGTGTGTGTGTGTGTGTATGTATGTATACACATACATACATATATGTGTATATATATCTTGAAGACGAACATCAGTGTTATAAACTTCAACTTGCTCAATCTCGGATCGATAAAGAGCATCATGATCGATAAAGAGCATCATGAAGAAGCTGTATTTAACAGCATTTATGTTATCATGTTATCATTTATGTTATCATGTTATCATTTATGTTATCATGCATATCATGTTATCATGTGCATGCCACGATTATTTTTTTTCGTCGGAGATGTCCGGCCTATCCAATTTCGCAGTGGACCGTCTTGACAAAACACTCCCGTGAAAAATGTTGTTGGCAAATGAACAAATGAACCTTATTTGTAGACAAAAGAACAGGCGGCAGAGCATTTCATGCGAAGGAATGACACAGTAGACTGAAGGCAGAAGCCGTAACAGTTTCACACCCTGAATCAAAAGGGAGTAGGAGGCCAGCATGTACTGGAAATTCCCACATAGTGCTTCCACCAGCTGTGAAAGACAGCAAAACACAGCGTTCAAATGCATCCAAAACTGTGTGCAAGCTCACGCCCAAATGCATGAAACTTTGTTTAACATGAGTATCCAACATTGTATCAACATCTATAAGTCGAAAAAGAGAAAAATCAGCACAGTCCACTTAAATAGATTTGATCTACTTGAGAGACAAACCGTAAATTCCGGACTATAAGCCGCTACTTTTTTCCTACACTGCGGCTTGCCAACTATGCTTACTCGCAAGTATCGACTATTTTGACAGTCGATTAGTCAACGATTATCTTTACGATTAGTCAACTAATCGGATAATAAAGCGTACACATATTTAATGGCTCCTATTTTTCCATCAACTTCTAAATGCAGCTTAAGTTATTTTAGGCATGTGCGTACTAACAACAAAGATGACTAATTCATTCATAAATATGTATTTATACTGTAACTGCTGTTACAAAAAATAAAATGACTATTAAAATGTTGTCTATTTAAAATAAAGGAAGGCAAAGTGCTAAAAAAAACAATTACTCTGTTTATGTATTGAAAAAACTGTTAAAATAACAGCAATGAAAATATGAAATGAATGATGAAATGAAACACAAAATCTAACTTCCTCAAAAAGAAGTTTGAAAAGCTGCACACTGGTATATTAACGATTGATTAACTCGTGGCAGTTTTAGCACTCTAATAGACTTAATGTGCAGAATTCAATATTTGACTAATTCTTAAAATGTTGGCTATTTAATAGATTGTATGTTTAATTTTAGGATACCTCCGCATTGGTGCCTGTCTGTCTCTTTATGTGTAAGTGTGTGTGCACACGCGCACGCAGTTTGTATTTGATAAAATTGCTTTTTTTACGGCATTGCAAATTGACGCTGCTTTAAAACGTACTTGAATTGATGTCGACAAAGTTTAGCTGTCTGACTTTGACTAAAATTATAGTTAGTTATTTTTCACACAACTTCGTCTCACTCTTGTTAGCTAATCCACCCTCCAAATGTACGACATAATGTCTCCGCTTTAAATGCTTGCGTATCATGGATGTACTGCCATAAAAAAAAGGTCTGCTTTGCAAAATGAGCAAGGTATTTATGTTCTTAACAAGAATAAGAGGAAATATCCTCGCACTTCACGTTATCACTGACAATGTTTTGCGAGCAACCCACCACAGGCCGGAAAAACATGAGTGATGACATCACGACTATTGTCGACGGAAATTTTTATTGTCAACAATGTTGATTAATTGTTGCAGCCCTACTCGCAAGCTTGTTTCGGCCCCCTTGATCTCCCTGTCCCGCAATTCAGAGTTCCTGCGGCTGAGGCAACCGTTCAACAAATTTAGTTTGAATCAAATTTTTTGGGTATTTCATTAAAAAATGGCGGAAGTGATATTTTGACACAAAAATGAATGTTAAAAACGCGGAAAATTCAGATGCCTCAATCTCATGACGCTAGCGTCGTTTGGGGGCAGTATGGCGTAGTGGGTAGAGCGGCCGTGCCAGAAACCTGAGGGTTGCAGGTTCGCTCTCCGCCTCTTGACATCCAAATCGCTGCCGTTGTGTCCTTGGGCAGGACACTTCACCCTTGCCCCCGGTGCCGCTCACACTGGTGAATGAATGATGAATGAATGATAGGTGGTGGTCGGAGGGGCCGTAGGCGCAAACTGGCAGCCTCGCTTCTGTCAGTCAACCCCAGGGCAGCTGTGGCTACAAATGTAGCTTACCACCACCAGGTGTGAATGACATCCAAATCGCTGCCGTTGTGTCCTTGGGCAGGACACTTCACCCTTGCCCCCGGTGCCGCTCACACTGGTGAATGAATGATGAATGAATAATAGGTGGTAATCGGAGGGGCTGTAGGCGCAAACTGGCAGCCTTGCTTCCGTCAGTCTACCCCAGGGCAGCTGTGGCTACAAATGTAGCTTACCACCACCAGGTGTGAATGAATGATGGGTTCCCACTTCTCTGTGAGCGCTTTGAGTATCTCATATTAGAAAAGCGCAATATAAAATCTAATCCATTATTATTATTATTATTATTAGTAGGGATGATGTTCGAAAACCGGTTCTCCCGATGCTTCGATAAGAAAAGAACCGATTCCATGGATTCAAATCCCTTTTTGAGAACCAGTTTCCGTTATCGAAGCCACTATACCGTATTTTCGCGACCATATGGCGCACTGTATTAAAAGGCGCTGTGTCAGTTACGGGTGCTATTTCTGTATTTAACACATAAATAAGGCGCAGCACATTTTTGGGCGCAGGCATGGTTAAACATACGCTAGCTTAAAACATACGCTAGCTTAAAACATACGCTAGCATGCATGGACGCTGTTTTAAAAAGGCAGCAGGAGCAAAGCTGAGTTTGGTTGTACTTTATTGAAGTATTTA
This sequence comes from Nerophis lumbriciformis, assembly GCF_033978685.3. Classification (NCBI taxonomy): domain Eukaryota; kingdom Metazoa; phylum Chordata; class Actinopteri; order Syngnathiformes; family Syngnathidae; genus Nerophis; species Nerophis lumbriciformis. The sequence continues at coordinate 33,269,037 of NC_084558.2, read as the reverse complement.
TCAATGTACTCACATTATTTTTTGACCAATCCTCATCCACAAATCCATCAAAGTCCTCATCTTCTGTGTCCGAAATGAACAGCGGGGCAAGTTCTCCATCAAACACGCCAGATTGCCTCTCGTCATTTTCAAAGTCAGTCTCGTTGCCGTGGGGCTCCTCGGAAAAGATGCCAGGCTTTTGCGAAAGCTCGAACAACAGTGCAAGCAGACACGTTAGTTCTAGCATCCACGATCCATTCACAAATTGTGGCGTAACTCGCCCGACGCTGCCTCCCAGTTTTCGTGAAGCTGTGTTCGTCTGTCATCCATCGCTCCCATGACGGTCACAACTTCACTTTGAACGTCTTGTTTACACCCATGTCCAGCGGTTAGAGTTCCTTCGTCATGCCTTAATGATGACTCCAGGTGGAAACTTTTCTTTCGGCACCGTCTTCCCCTTGAAAATCACCATAGGTGGCAGTTTCTGACCATTAGCATAGCAAGCTAGCACAACAGTAAAAGCCGACTTCTCTTGCCAAGTTGTGCGTATCGATTCTCTACCGTGCTGGTCCCCTTCTTCTCCACAGTGCGCTTCACCGGGATGTCGAAAGTGAGCGGTACCTCGTCCATGTTGGTGATGTGTTTGTCTGCAATTTTTTTATTTACAACGCACATAGCAGCACTATATGTTCACTGGGGGCGTACCTTTAGCGTCCTCTCTCACCTGAAGCCTTCACCCTTTAACGTCCGCATGCTGTCCTCAGTCATGTCCGCCTTTCCTCCATATAAACAGCGTGCCGGCCCAGTCACATAACATCTACGGCTTTTGGAGCTCAGTGCACACACAACAACCTATCTGTATTCGATAAGAGATTCGATAAGGAATCGGTTCGATAAGAGGATTCGATAATGGCATCGACATCGATAATTTCTTAACGAACATCATCCCTAGTTCTTAAGCAATAGCTAATATGCTAACATGTTTGCGAGTGTTTGTTAGTATTATTAACTTACAACGGCATTATTTTTGTGTTGTTTCAAATTTCTTAGTAAATTCACCAAAACGTCACAGTGGAGTTCTTGAGTTTGTTTACCTGATTGAAGAGCTAGTGGGTCCATGATGTTGACTTCTGTTTTGTTTGATTATCCATATTGCTGCCATGTTACAGGCACCGTTTGGAAACAAATAAGGTATGTAAATAAACATTTACAGAATCTGACTGTGTAAATAACTCATTTCGCAACATATATATCTGCGGTTTATATTCGAGTGCGGCCAATATATGTAAACAGAATTTTTTCTTCAAAAATGTTGTGAGTGCGGCTTCTGTAAATACTGTAATAATAATGGATTAAATTTATATAGCGCTTTTCTAGACACTCAAAGCACTTTACAAAAAACAGAGAACCCATCATTCATCCACTCCACATTCATTGATGGTGGTAAGCCACATTTGTAGCCATATCTGCCCTGGGGTAGACTGACGAAAGTGTGGCTGCCAATTTGCACCTATGGCCCCTTGACCACCGCCAAACATTCAATTCATTCATACACTAATGTGAGCGACACTGGGAGAAATATGGGTGAAGTGTCTTGCCCAAAGACACAAAGGCCATGACTAAGATGGTGGAAGCTGGAATCGAACCTGGAACCCTCAAATTGCTGACCGCTCTACCATCTGAGCCACAACTACCATCTGAGTCATGCCGTCCCATGAAATTATATACCGTATATATATATATATATATATATATATATATATATATATATATATATATATACACATATACATATATATATATATATATATATATATATATATATATATATATGGGCAGCACGGTGGAAGAGGGGTTAGTGCATCTGCCTCACAATACGAAGGTCCTGAGTAGTCTTGGGTTCAATCCCGGGCTCGAGATCTTTCTGTGTGGAGTTTGCATGTTCTCCCCGTGACTGCGTACGGTTCCCTCCGGGTACTCCGGCTTCCTCCCACCTCCAAAGACATGCACCTGGGGATAGGTTGATTGGCAACACTAGATTGGCCCTAGTGTGTGAATGTTGTCTGTCTATCTGTGTTGGCCCTGCGATGAGATGGCAACTTGTCCAGGGTGTACCCCGCCTTCCGCCCGATTGTAGCTGAGATAGGCTCCAGCGCCCCCGCGACCCCGAAGGGAATAAGCGGTAGAAATAGATGGATGGATGGATGGATATTGATATATATATATATATATATATATATATATATATATATATATATATATATATATATATATATATGCACACACGTAGGCTACAGACAGGCCTAGTTTGAGTTAGCAGCTGAAGGGCGTATAAATCATTACAACACGTATTGGAGAAAAAATCCATGTCTTACGTAAACTTTTTGTGGTTTACCTGTTGGGGCGGTGGCGGTGTGCTGGTTTGTACAGTCTCCGTTATCGTCTCACTTGACGTCCCAGGAACCTCCGCCATCCCTGTAGCTGCTTTGCTCACGCCAACGTTAGCTAACTTTTACGACAAGTACTGCTTTGGCAGTCACTCCCCACCGCTGTCCGTATTCCTAAATTACAAGCTATTGTAAACAGAAGATTAATAGTAAAGGAGGGCAGATGGATTCGTACTCTGATGGGATGTGGACAACCAATATAGTCAAGGATCAAGACGTAATAATTTGGCCATGTTCGAAACGGAAGTGTATTATGTTGTGTCCAATTCTATATACATCACAACATTCCGGCCCATATAAGAAAACACGCACAGTATGCAGTCACAATTTTGTATTATAAACTTAACTGTATGCTACACGAAGGATTAATGACTTTATATTTAATTGTACCTACCTGCACCGCGCTACAATTGTATTATTTTGAAAAACATCCGGATGTTTTATTTCTGTTTCGTTGTTATCTAACAGCATAGGATGGGGAAGATATTTGTAGACGGACAGGTTTTACTTCCTGTTGTCCGTTCAGTCAAAAAGGACAAAGAACATTCTCGCTGTGACATTGTAACAACTTATTTTAAAAATGACTTCTTCATCGCGTGACTGTTGACTTGATTTTTAAAAGAGTAACTACATCATATTATAGCGTAGTAATATAGAGCATTTAAGTAAATGAAAGGTTGTCGAAGATATTGTTGGACACTTGAGAAAGTACAAGTCGATCCATCCATTTCTACCGCTTGTCCCTCTCGGGGTTGTGGGGAGCTGGAGCCTGTCCCAGCTGCACTCAGTGGGAAGGCAGGGTACACCCTGGACAAGTAAGTATGTAAATACGAGATCCCAGCTCAGAAATACATACTTTTTAAATTGTGTATATATATATATATATATATATATATATATATATATATATATATATATATATATATATATATATCGTACTGCATACTTTCTTGTTTATGGAACCACAGCAGCCAGTTATTTAGGGATGTGGGGGTCAATTCGTGTTCAAAGACTGGCACAGAGAGAAACTGTTCGACTGTGCTCCAATATCTCAAACAAGCCTTTAACATCACCGACTGCCAAGTCAAATTCACATCTGCGTCTTCAAGCTGAGAAACAGAAGCGGAGAAAACAGAGGGAAAATGCCATATTGTCAACTCAACACAATGTAAGTGTACTTAAAACTGTATTTTTCGATCCACGATTCTCATACTGTGGTACGCAAAATAATCACTTAATTAAATATTCAAAGACAGTGTTACTGTTCAAACTGTGTAATATTAAATTGGTCAAAGTATTTAATATAATTGTTAAATAAAACTCCTGCCTTGTTTTTTTATGAATATTTAGACCTCGTACGCTACTGTATTTTATTGTTGGTCATTATGGTGGTACTTGGAGAGCCAAGTGTTTTCTGAGTTGGTACTTGGTGCAAAAAGTTTGAGAACCACTAATTTAGATATTATTTGCTATAAATGAAATGAGTGAAATGTTTTCCTTTTTTTATAACGTAATCTGTGATGTGTTTTGGTTTTAGAAAGCTGATGAAGAATTTGTGAAATGGACCGAGAAGGAGAGGATTCTCTACACTGCTCATATACCGCCCGGGTCAAAGAAAGGTCTCTAGTTTGTGTTTTTACAGCTTTAGTTTGGGCATATCAATGGAGGCTGACATGGGCAAACGAGCACCAAACACAAAACGGATCCAAAACCAAAAATACACAAACACAATAAAACACATTCAATGGGAAAACTGCATATTCAAACGCTGTAATCACATACTCCGGGCATCAACAATGAATAAAGATGTTATGTGCATACATATTCACTTTTTTTGAGTCTCTTTGCGTATGCAAAATGGAGCGATGATTAAGATAGATTACAAATTAACCATATTTAATAAAAAAAAATCCACAACAACTCTGTGGTTAATGTAATCAAAAGCTTAAATTGTTTGACACCACAAGCCAGCTTCATGGTTTAGGGTTTTGGATAATTTCTATCTTTTTAAACATTTTGCACCTTTACCTCTGTTGTCCTTTAAAAAAAAAGTGTTCTTACAGTATCTATATTTGCAGACACAACCTTGCCTCTCCCATCTGCGTACAGTCCAGATTATGTGGAGTCCAGATGGTATCAGTGGTGGGAGAAAGAGAGATTCTTCAGCCCCGAGCAGCATGTGAGATATTTCAAATATACCACACAACACATTAACTTTCTTACTTCTCGCTGGTCACATTAAATGTACATTCACACGGTACATCTATCTATTAGGGCTGTCAAAGTTAACAGATTAACCCATGTGATTAATTACAATAAAATATCACTTTATACATGTATCTACGCAGATTAATTTGCGCAATTAATTATTGACCTAACATGCTCTTTTACCTCAAGAGTGGTTGGTTACCTGAAAGTCTACCTTACTTGTACTTTAGTTTACTTTCCTTGCTCAAATATCTCAATCAACTTCAGCCCTAAGCAAAAAAATACCAAACATGTAATGTTTTTTAATTTAATTTTAACCCTTTAAAGGCCCTTTGATCAAATGATGTCACAGTCATCAATTAGTATACATTTGCATAACATTAGTTATTATACTAAGTTAAACCTGAACGTATCTAATCAAAAGGCCTTAAAATGTGTCAAAATAAAACATTATATGTTTGATATTTTTCTTTAGGACTGAAATTTATGGTGAAATAAGTAAAAAATAAAATGAATCCAAAATGTTTTTACACCTTTTAAAAACTTAAACTACGTCCTCTTTGGCTTTGTAGATAATTAAAATCGAATGTCCCCAAAGGGCTGAAGTAGTAAAAAGTCGTCACTCGACTGAAAAATAAATAGCTTCAGTGCATAGTTTCAGTGCTAAATGTATGCAGTCTCAGCCACGTGCAACAAGTACTTGCTGGGGATATGTGCACGTAACATCTTGTAAGTAATGTAGCGAAGCACACAGTCGACACTCTTTTTTTAACTTGACACTTAACACGCCAACATCAGCCCTCATAGCGCCGCAAGCGCTAGCCTGTAGCCACAACCACACAGCACTTCCTCATTTTGCACCAATAACAGTTACAGAAAGTGAGGTTGTATTCATTGACCCCCGGAATTAAGAGTATCAAAATTACAACACAAGCAAGTCATTTTTTTTTCTTTAAAACGTTTTCTGTTTTGTATTGCCGCAATTATGACAATTGGTTGTGAATTTCATCTCTTATTTTTTAACGCATTACTTAGTTAGACTAAATTAAGTTACAATTCTCTGGTCTGTGTTTTTTGTTTTGTTTTCTACAATCATTTGCATGTTTGAAAATGTTTTTAGTGCCAGTTCAGACACCGTTCTAGCGCCGTAGTATTGGTTAAAAATGTAAACAATACATATTTTCCAAAGTCCATCCATCCATCCATTTTCTACCGCTTATTCCCTTTGGGGTCGCGGGGGGCGCTGGAGCCTATCTCAGCTACAATCGGGCGGAAGGCGGGGTACACCCTGGACAAGTCGCCACCTCATCGCAGGGCCAACACAGATAGACAGACAACATTCACACTCACATCCACACACTAGGGCCAATTTAGTGTTGCCAATCAACTTATCCCCAGGTGCATGTCTTTGGAGGTGGGAGGAAGCCGGAGTACACATTTGACTGGGTAGTATTTGAGTTGAAAAAAATATATGTTTTTTTAGAAAAAACATACAAAGACATTCCTATGTAATGTTAAAGGGAAACTGCACTTTTGTCTGTCATTGACAGTCCTTGAGACAAAAACAGATGTTTTTCTTCTTTTTAATGCATTGTAACTCGTAAATTAACACTAGCAAGAGTCCACTAATTAAGTCCACTAATGGTGGTAATGTGATTCGCTCTATCAGCCTAAAAAGGGCTGTAAAATACATCTAAATATCTCCATTAATGTTTTATATGCACGCTGTAAATATATATGTAATGTTCATTCATAATAACACATTCATAATAACACATAATGTTTACGTATTTTGCTCATTTTACGCATACGATGGTGCATTAATGATGCAGAACGCTTCGCTATTTTCTGCAACAATAACAACTACTACTATCAATCAATGTTTATTTATATAGCGCTAAATCACAAGTGTCTCAAAGGGCTGCACAAGCCACAACGACATCCTCGGTACAGAGCCCACATAAGGGCAAGGAAAAACTCACCCCAGTGGGATGTCAATTTGAATGACTATGAGAAACCTTGGAGAGGACCGCATATGTGGGTAACCCCCTCCCTCTAGGGGAGACCGAATGCAATGGATGTCGAGTGGGTCTGACATAATATTGTGAGAGTCCAGTCCATAGTGGATCCAACATAATAGTAAGAGTCCAGTCCATAGTGGGGCCAGCAGGACACCATCCCGAGCGGAGACAAGTCAGCATCGCAGAGATGTTCCCAACCGATGCACAGGCGAGCGGTCCACCCCGGGTCCCGACTCTGGACAGCCAGCACTTCATCCATGGCCACCGGACCTGTGTCCCCCCTCCCCCCTCCACAAGGGAGAGGGGAGCAGAGGAGAAAATAAAAGTAACGGCAGATCAACTGGTCTAAAAGGGGGGTCTATTTAAAGGCTAGAGTATACAAATGAGTTTTAAGATGGGACTTAAATGCTTCTACTGAGGTAGCATCTCTAATTGTTACCGGGAGGGCATTCCATAGTACTGGAGCCCGAATAGAAAACGCTCTATAGCCCACAGACTTTTTTTGGGCTCTGGGAATCACTAATAAGCCGGAGTTCTTTGAACGCAAATTTCTTGCCGGGACATATGGTACAATACAATCGACAAGATAGGATGGAGCTAGACCGTGTAGTATTTTATACGTAAGTAGTAAAACCTTAAAGTCACATCTTAAGTGCACAGGAAGCCAGTGCAGGTGAGCCAGTATAGGCGTAATATGATCAAACTTTCTTGTTCTTGTCAAAAGTCTAGCAGCCGCATTTTGTACCAATTGTAATCTTTTAATGCTAGACATAGGGAGACCCGAAAATAATACGTTACAGTAGTCGAGACGAGACGTAGCGAACGCATGAATAATGATCTCAGCGTCGCTAGTGGATAAAATAGAACGAATTTTAGCAATATTACATAGATGAAAGAAGGCCGTTTTAGTAACACTCTTAATGTGTGACTCAAAGGAGAGAGTTGGGTCGAAGATAATACCCAGATTCTTTACCGAGTCGCCTTGTGTAATTGTTTGGTTGTCAAATGTTAAGGTGGTATTAATAAATAAATGTCGGTGTTTAGCAGGACCGATAATCAGCATTTCCGTTTTCTTGGCGTTGAGTTGCAAGAAGTTAGCGGACATCCATTGTTTACCGTAATTTCATTAAGACAACGCCTCCAGCTGACTACAATCCGGCGTGTTGGTCAGCTTTAGGGGCATGTAGAGTTGGGTGTCATCAGCATAACAGTGAAAGCTAACACCGTATTTGCGTATGATGTCACCTAGCGGCAGCATGTAAATACTAAAGAGTGCAGGGCCAAGAACCGAACCCTGAGGAACTCCGCACGTTACCTTAACATAGTCCGAGGTCACATTATTATGGGAGACGCACTGCATCCTGTCAGTAGGATAAGAGTTAAACCACGACAAGGCTAAGTCTGAATTACCAATACGTGTTTTGATACGCTCTAATAAAATATTATGATCGACGGTATCGAAAGCAGCGCTAAGATCAAGAAGCAGCAACATAGATGACTCATCAGAATCCATCGTTAGCAGTAGATCATTAGTCATTTTTGCGAGGGCTTTCTCCGTAGAATGATTTGCCCTGAAACCGGATTGAAAAAGTTCACAGAGATTGTTAGACACTAAGTGTTCATTTAGCTGCTGTGCGACAATTTTTTCGAGGATTTTCGAAATAAAGGGAAGGTGGGACACCGGTCGGTAGTTTACCATGAGGTCAGGATCGAGGTTAGGTCTTTTGAGCAGAGGATGAATAACCGCTTTCTTGAATGCTAGGGGAACAGTGCCAGAGGAAAGTGATAAGTTTATAATATTTAGCACTGATGGACCTAATAATACAAAAAGCTCCTTGATAAGTTTCCCAGGAAGTGGGTCAAGTAAACATGTTGTTTGTTTTATCCCACTTGCTGTAATAGTTCCTCTAATGTTATTTCATCAAAAAGAGAGAGACTATTTTTATTGCAGTATCCGTCGTATATACAGTTGTATCTGTGTTAATAGAACCCAGTTGTAGCTGGGATGCGTTGTCTTTAATCTCCTTTCTAATGAGTTCAATTTTCTTAATAAAGAAATTCATAAAGTCATCTGCCGAGTGGGTGGAGCTATTGGGAGGAGTCCCTTGTTGGGTTAGCGATGCTACTGTACTAAACAAAAATTTAGGGTCGTTTTTGTTGAGGCGGATGAGATTTGAGTAATATTTAGCTTTAGCTAAGGTAAGCATGCGTTTATACGATATTAAACTATTACTCCATGCTTGATGGAAAACCTCAAGCTTAGTCGCGCGCCATTTGCGTTCCAACTTTCTACATGATAATCTATGAGCTCTAGTTTCTTCTGTAAACCATGGAGTGCGCCTTTTAGGGGCCCTTTTGTGTTTTAGCGGTGCTATACTATCAATGGTTTCGCGCAGGGCATTGTCAAAGTTGTTAGTGAGGTTATCAATAGAGCCGACATAATTTGGGAATGGTGCCATTACCAAAGGCAGTAGGTCAGCAAGAGTCATCGTTGTGGCAGCATTAATGTTGCGGCTGCTATAGCAGTTATTATTATTATTAGCTTGTTGACAATGAGTCAGAACTTCGAATTTTATAAGGTAATGATCGGACATTACTTTAGTATACGGGAGTACCATAACTTTGGAGGTGGTGACACCCCTGACCAGCACTAGATCTGTCGTATTACCGTTGCGATGCGTAGGTTCATTTATTATTTGTGTAAGACCACAGCTATCAATTATAGTCTGGAGCGCCACGCACTGAGGGTCCGATGGGGTATTCATATGGATATTAAAGTCCCCCATTATGATTATATTGTCGGCGTGCGTCACTAGATCAGCAACGAACTCTGAGAATTCATTGATAAAGTCCGAGTAGGGCCCTGGGGGGCGGTAGATAACAGCCAGGTCGAGAGGCAGCGGTGCGACAGACCTCATAGTAAGCACCTCAAACGATTTGTATTTATTATTTAGGTTAGGGGTAAGGTTAAAGTTTTCATTGTATATTAGTGCGACCCCCCCACCCCTTTTGAGGGGACGGGCAATATGTGCATTCGTATAGTTAGGAGGAGATGCCTCATTAAGCGCAAAAAAATCGTCTGGTTTGAGCCAGTTTTCGCTAAGACCAATGACGTTAAGATTGTTGTCTCTAATGACCTCATTAACTAATAAAGTTTTGGGAGACAATGATCTTATGTTTAAAAAGTCCATATTATAAGTATTGGGCTGTTTTGACGAGTTTTTGTTGAAATTATCCGTAATAGCAATATTAATAATGTTGCGTTTATTATACGTAGTGCACTTTAAATAGTTTCGACCATATCTAGGAATTGATTTGACGGGAATTTTCAGATTGTTTGCTTGATGCTGCGATAAACTGAACGCATCATAATTTGCCACCTCAGTAGAATGCATATCTACCTCTGACACAGTCACAACAGAAAAAACATTATGTGAGTTGTGTATTATTCTAAGAGAATTTCTATGCGTACAGGGATTATCCAGCCTGGCGCTGGCTAGTTCTAGCTTAACTGACTCCTCACCCGGACTAGCAGGCTCTGTAATTGCCTGTGACCGGGCTTGCTCTAGTGTAGTTAGTCAAATGTGACTTAAACAGTAGTCTATGTTTTTAGCCAGGATGATGGTGCCTTCCTGGTAAAGGTGAAGGCCGTCTCTCATCAGCAAGCCTGGTTTGCCCCAGAAAGAGGGCCAATTATCAATAAACGTTAGTCCCTGTTGTCTACAGAAGCTAGCCAGCCACTTGTTAAGCGAGACTAATCTGCTATATCTCTCATCATTGCCTCTCGCAGGCAGGGGGCCAGAGACAATTACTCGATGCCTGGACATCTTTCTAGCGAAATCACAAGTCCTGGCTATGTTTCTCTTTGTAATCTCTGACTGTCTCATTCTAGTGTCATTGGAGCCAACGTGTACAACTATATTCGCATAACTAGTGGTGTGATTAGCCTGTCGTACGTGTTTACTAGGCCTGTTGCGAGTTAGCTCCCTAAGATTAGGTTCAATGTCAGGTGCTCTGGCCCCGGGAATACACTTAATTGTGGCTGGTTTGCTAAACTTTATGTTTCGGGTGATGGAGTCCCCTATGACTAAGGTGTGGTGCCCGGTAGACTGGGGTTTAGGACTAGCTAAAGGGCTAAATCTATTATGCGTCTCAACCGGTACACCGTAGCTTGTAGGCCGCTTAGGACTACTACAGGCTGGGCTAGTAACCTCGCTACAGCTAACGCTAGCAGATGTGTCCGCAACATCTAAAGTTACGAGATTACTCTGCTCTAACTGGCGGACACGGCCCTCTAGCAGAGCCAGCCTCTCCGTGAGTAAGGTGCAAGACGCGCAGGAAGTCATACTCAAGGTGTTTTCTGTCACCGAGTGAAGTTCCTGCTGTCTTCCGAGAAGTCGTGGTCACGGTGTGTGGGGAGCCGCTTCTTTCCGACCGACCGGCGCCGCCTTTCTCCGCGCTAGCTTCGTTAGCTTAGCAGCTAGGTAGCTGCGGGAGGGGTGGTGAGACAGATCGGGTGATTTGCAAGTTCAATAGTACTACTAAATATGTTTAGGAAATAGTAAAGAAAGCTGCAGAACAATTAAAAGCACACAGATAGAACGATACTTAGCTTTTTCGAAACAGCGAGCAGTCAGCAACCAGTCACGCACGGTGAACCGGAACCGGAAGTGAAATTATTCTTAAACTGATTATGCAGATAGGGAGGGAGCTGCAAAGCAAACACAAATTACAATGTTGGGTTATAATAGTCACAATTATAAAAAATAATTATCATGGCAGACTTCATGAGAGCCGACGACTACTACTTTGGGACATATGATGATCCAGAACCTTATATTTTTGAGCCGGAATTTATAAATGGAGGATGAGCTACAAGTTTTAGAATCTGGGTAATAAGCAGATCCAGCAAGTAGCAGTATTGCTAAGTGTTAAACAAGGAATACTGTACATTCTACAAACATAATAAAACAATCACCTACTGTACAATGTTTGCTCTCACTGGGAGGCCAACTGATAGGATGTTCATGTCTTCCTGTTCAGATGAAGAATTAACCATAATCCTCATGCAGGTAACAAAAAAAAAAGGGGGGGCGCAAACAAGCGTCTTTTCATGTCTTTCTCGCAGTCACAGGGTCAAAGTTGGATGTCAAAGTTGACCAAAATTCTCGGTTTATAAACACAACCTTCTATGATTCAAGGGAGAGACATGATTTGTAATCTAGAATTAACTTTTACCAACTCAAAGGCAATGTAGCAGCTCACCGGCTCAGTATGTCAATAGCTGCATAAGCTAGTTAGCTTTCTATGAACACGGCACAGTTAAAGGTAGTTCCTTGACACTTATAATAACAATGTCGCGAATATTTGGTGTATATGCAGGTCATAACATGTAAAAGGAGTATTCATAGCGGTTGTTGGATGTCTTAACCACTCGTATTTGCTGAACATTCCAAATTAGAATGCATTTAAAAAAGTGCAGTTCCCCTCTAACGCAGATCCAGCGCAGATACAATGTATGACATGTGTGTTTGTTTTTTCTCCTTGCCAGACGAAATTATCTCATGCTGTGGATCAGAATTTTGTGCTGTGTATCCCTCCACCAAATGTAACTGGGACTCTGCATCTGGGACATGCTCTGACTGTAGCTATAGAAGATGCTTTGGTTCGATGGTAACTGCCAATATTTGATGCAGATAGTTGCTGGATGACAGATGTAGCAAACTTTTGGTGAAGACAGCTCTAGGCAATAAGCAGTAATTTATACTTACTTTACTTTCTTCAATTCAATAGGAGAAGGATGCAGGGCCAGAGAGTATTGTGGGTACCTGGATGTGATCATGCAGGAATAGCAACACAGGTAAGTACTTTCTCACCCCATTCTATCACAGTGTAGTATTGCAAGAGGTTTCTATCATTGTGGCATAAACATACTTAGAATGTTCTCTTACTGTATGTATTTGGTACTGAATCATTGTATTTTCATATCATGTGATTCAAATCAGACTGTGGTGGAGAGAATGTTGCTCCGGGAAACAGGGAAGCTGAGACAAGACTTCACTAGAGAAGAATTTTTAAAGGAGGTTTGGAAATGGAAACATGAGTGAGTCTAGTCTCTCTTTGTCCATATATGCTTGAATATACTACTGTACATGTATTGGCTATGTCACCATTGCTAAATATATGCACTGGTTTTGTGTCAGGAAAGGAGAGGAAATCTATCATCAGTTAAGGAAACTTGGTGCGTCCCTGGACTGGAGCAGAGCCTGTTTCACTATGGATGAAGTGAGACACATGTTTAACACATGCAGGCACCCTGGTTCACACTGATTTTTTAAAGAGTGTGCAAGTGCAACATTAACAGTTTGAAGAGTGTGAATAATTATTTTATTTTTAGTCAGTGGAAGTTCCTTATTGGTTGAAGTGCAGCATTATTAGTTCCGGCTTGTAGTGTCGTTCTCGATCTACACAGAACAATAGTTCAAATTTAGTTTGATGCGACTCTCTTCTCATTCATTCTCGTAGCGTCATAGTTCATTAAACAGTGTTGTCTTTTGACTTCACTGGAGAAGCATAGAGTTAGTTGTTCCAATGCTGCGTAACTAGAAAGTCATTGGCCAAATTACTGGGTTTGTCCCACCCATTGCATAATGAGCATCTCTGAAAGCATGAGCATCTTCCACATGATCTGTCTGAGGCTGAATCCCTTTTTGTTTAACAGCAAAATGAGCAAATCAACGATCTTGAAATATAAATCACTGCCAGAGCATTTTTCAAGTTTTATTCTGTTGTTCCGAGTCGATATGGCGAATTTACAATCCTCTTAGCTGTCAAAAAATCAATCAAATAATTTGAATTTTTTTTGTTATTATGCTTGCCACATTCTTCCATTATTGTGTTCAATAAATCGATTGTAAAAAGCTAAAAAAAAAAACGCCAATAAATACTTGCATAGTTTATTGATGACTGCCCAGGCCAGCCGAAATGTTGTATGCATTGAACGATCCAGGATGTCCAAACGCGGTTGGGGGGTTGCCATGCATTTCATACCACGCTCACTTTCTCTCCTATTCACACAGACACAGTCAGGTAAACAATGAGCATTTTGTTTTTTCTCATTAATTCAAAGTGGCATTATTGTCCTTTTATACTCATCTTGATGGATGTTTCCATGTGTTTACAAATGAAGCAATCAAAATAGATTTGATAGCTTTCTGGAAGTCATCTTTTACCATGTTTTCACAGTCAGTGTAGAACTGCGTACAAACTTCACATGCAATATAGTATTTCACCTTATAGCAGCCTCGAATGCGCTTAGGGGCAAAATTATTTAAAGGGGCCCTATCATGCAAAACCAACTTTTCTTACCTATTTGTAACTGCTGTTGTGTATTTGGGATCTGCATTAGTTGGAACATTTGAAATCAAACTATGGAGATATTGCTTAGATATTTATACAACAATCTTGCCTCCCTTAATACTTCCTCCAAACGAGCCGTTTCAAATTTGCACAATTTTTGCACCGATGACATCACCAGATTATCCATATTTGATATGAATTTACACAAGGTGCTTTGTGCGTGTCCGCTATTGTACTCCGATAGTCAGTGAGCTCCTTTGTTTTCGGGATCCTCTTGTTATGGGGTAGACTGCCTTGTACGTGCGCCTGCATCCTCCACTGTTGCCATTTATATTACAAAGTAGCGTGTACCTCAAACGTAATCTGTCAGTAGGCTCGCCATGGAAGCGCTAAAAACTACAACACAAATGGTGGGGAGAAGACACAGTCAAAGTGGAGGCAAGTAATTATGACCGCCCACAAAACGGCGCGATTTGAAAACACGGTCAGAAAGCGGCTAGAAAACAGTCTGTAGCACATAATCCATGCAACATTTTGACCAAAAAAACATCATTACATGGATGTTATGTAGACCACAAGGAAGTGTTTTAAAGGGGAACAGCACTTTTTTGGAATTTTGCATATTGTTCACAATCCATATGAGAGACAAGAAGATAATAATCATCTTGTTCTAGGTGGCTGACAAAGCAGAAAAAAAATGCATCCAAAAACCGGTGGGCTCTCTCAGTGAGGTGACTCGCTGCAGTCAGCCAAACTGTAGAACTGTCTGCTTTAAATAAGTAAAACGATTATTGAATATTGACGTTTACTAATCGGATCTATAACCGTCAATGTCCGAATTGAGATTAATCTAAACATTGATTATTTTCCCCACCTCTACTTGATGGACAGTAGCTGGCCAAAGACATTTTTTTCCAGTTTTTTTTGGGTAAGCACACCATTTATAGCTTGACTCCTAGTTCCATATTTGCAGCAACAAGTCACGCCAGTCCTGACTCTTGTTTTCCATCTGCTCCAAAATTTCAATCTCTTTTTGTGCTCGCTCAGCATTTATAGCCAGCAGTTCATCCCCCGCACATTCAGGCTCAAAAAGATAGAATTCTGCCTGGTGAAACAAGATTTAAGTACCCCCTTCTTTAAGTATTGTGAATACAGAAGAACTATATGTAAGAGGAGGAAAGCCACAAGACGTACGGTGGTCAAACTTAATTTAGTGAAGTAAGAATGGTACTACAATTTAGACATTGTCATTGAAAATGTAATCCATGAATGCATGGCTCCTGAGTAACGGAACTTTTATCAGTCTATTTAATCCACTATATAACACCAGTTGTTACTTGAGATCCAGAGATTTTTGCTTGATCAGAGTTAGAATATCATCCACAGTATTATTGACACACTCAAGTCGCAGTTAGCATTTGTGTCTATGCTTTTAAAGAACACTATAACCACCAAGGCAGTTATTAATACACACATTGACTTGTTAATAACCACACATAAGAGATGCATGTTATCCCCGTGACTGCGTGGGTTCCCTTCGGGTACTCCGGCTTCCTCCCACTTTCAAAGCCATGCACCTGGGAATAGGTTGATTGGCAACACTAAATTGACCCTAGTGTGTGAATGTGAGTGTGAATGTTGTCTGTCTATCTGTGTTGGCTTGTCCAGGGTGTACCCCGCCTTCCGCCCGAATGCAGCTGAGGTAGGCTCCAGCAGCCCCCCGACCCCGAAAGGGACAAGCGATAGAAAATGGATGGATGGAAGAGATGTAACACTGTAAACTTACCCTCTACTCAAATCTGTTGGTAGCCATTATGTAGCGTCACGTGGCATTTGTCCTCCTAGTTGTGAAAGCTACAAGGATTTGATATGTTTATGCAAGTATTTTCAGAGGACTTCCACATTTTTCATTGATTTTCTATGTATTATATGAGCTGAAGCCCATTCCTAACTTTCAGTGAGAGGCCGACAAATGTGGACTGGTAGTCAGAAAAGCAATGTTATATTCACAGCTAATTAATGCTTAATATGGCTTTTTTTGAACTGTTGGAGGAAACCAGGCACAGGTATGGCATGTTAACTACACACAACCAAGATTGAAGCAAATGGGAGGCAAATGTTTTAACTACACATCCACCGTTCTGCCCTGAAGAGGATCTTGACACCAAAAAATGTCATAATGTTATTTTTAATTATGTTTCTTAGTTATTATCTGGTATTTTCAACATAACGTGTGTAAAATGATTGACATTACTGTGTCCTTGGTTTCAGGATTTCAGTAAGGCTGTTACTGAGGCCTTTGTCCGACTGTGTGACGCCGATTTGATCTTTCGCTCAGAGGGACTCGTCAATTGGAGCTGTGCCCTGGAGTCTGCAATATCTGATATAGAGGTGATGAAACATGTTCTATCCGTGTACATATTGTGGAAAAGAAGCTTAATATTGTGAATGATCATTATGCGTAGCAGGCTTCCCTCTATGTGGGGACTAACAGATTCACCTCCTGTAGAAAAACATTTGGGTTTCTCAATGTAAGCTTGGTTCTTTGATAACAGAGTGAGGTATTTCAGTATGGGTCTTGATCGTGTATCACTACGGAAGCTCCAATGACACAATCAACAAATCAATCAAGGTTTACTTATGTAGCCCTTAATCATAAATGTCTCAAAGGGCTGCACAAGCCACAACTCAGATCTCACATCAGGGCAAGAAAACTCAATGGGAACAATGAGAAACCTTGGAAGGGTCCGCAGATGTGGGGACCCCTTGATAACTCAATGACGACAACCTTCTTCTTTTTATACGTATACTTTACTGAGTTTAAGTTCAGGGAACACAATAACAAACCGGCCACTGCCGTTCACATAACCGACTAGCAACCGGAGCCCGCGCATAGAGCAATGCATGCTGGGAGTTACCGTAAATACACTAAAAGAGTGTACCATAATAATGCGCAATGCAAAAACAGAACATTTACACCCTGTGGGTGACTGGTGCAATGAATGCAGAGTGGATAAAGTTAATAATGTGAGAGTCCAGTCCATAGTGGGGCCAGCAGGGGATCCTCTTGAATGTAGACACGTCGGGGCGCAGAGATGTCACCGACTGATGCAAAGGGGAGTGGTCCATCCTGGGTTCCAACTTTAAACAGCTAGCGCGTCATCCAAGGAGGCTGATCCGTGGTCATCTGATAACCTTTCCACTGCAGGAGAGGGGGGCAGAGCAGAAACGAGAGACAGCAGATCAACTGGTCTAAAAAGGGTCTATTTAAAGCCAAATGAGTTTTAGGATGGTACTTAAAGGCTTCTACTGAGGTAGCATCTCTAACTGTTACCGGTAGAGCATTCCAGAGTACTGGAACCCGAATAGAAAACGCTGTAAAGCCTGCAGACTTTTTTTGTGCTTTGGGAATCACGAATAAGCCGGAGTTCTTTGAACGCAGATTTCTGGCCGGAACATATAGTATAATACAATCAGTAAGATAGGATGGAGCTAGACAGTTTAGTATTTTATATGTAAGTAGTAAAACCTTAAAGTCGCATCTTAAGTGCACAGAAAGTCAGTGCAGGTGAGCCAATATAGGCGTAAACTTTCTTGTTCATGTCAAAAGTCTAGCAGCCACATTTTGTACCAACTGTAATTTTTTTATGCTAGACATAGGGAGACTCGAAAGTAATACGTTACAGTTATCGAGATGAGACGTAACGCACGCATGGATAATAATCTCAGCTTTGGTGGTGGACAAAATGGGAAGGATTTTTGCGATTTTATGGGGATGACAGAAGGCTGTTTTAGTAACACTCTTAATGTGTGACTCAAATGAGAGTTGGGTCGAATATAATACCGAGATTCTTTACCGAATCGCTTTGTGTAAGTGTATGGTTGTCAAATGTTAATTAAATAGGTATAATTAAATAGGTGCCGGTGTTAGCAGGACATATAATCAGCTTTTCCGTTTTCTTTAGCATTAAGATGCAAAAAGTTGCTGGACATCCATTGTTTGATTTCATTTAGACACCCCTCCAGGTGACTGCAATCTGCCGTGTTGGTCAGCTTTAGGGTAATGTAGAATTGGGTGTCATCAGCATAACAGTGAAAGCTAACACCGTATTTGCGTATAATGTCACCGAGCAGCAACATTTAGATGTTGAAGAGTGCAGGGCTAAGACCCGAACCCTGTGGAACTCCGCACGTTACCTTAATATATTCCGAGGTCACATTGTTATGGGAGACACACTACATCCTGTCAGTAAGGTAGGAGTTAAACCAAAAAAAGGCTAAGTCTGACATACAAATACGTGTTTTAATACGTCAGAAATATCCAGCACTTCCTCATTCTTATCACTCAATATTTTTTAAACGTGTGACTGCACATGTGCTAGATACTTCAGGAAACTGCATTTCATTTTCATCAGGCAAACTACATGCCAGGAGAACACTGGACACCTGGGCTGGAGGCAAAACGTCAGCCCAGATCCGGCTATCTCCAATATCATTATTCAAAACCATAGTGACACTATCCACTGCCAATTCTGGACACACACCCATGGTCACTTCACCCTGAAACAAATCTAAGTGCAGTACCATTTTATGACGTGGCACAATTAAAAAAGCTCACCCCATTCCGACAACAGAAAAGTCAGAGCCACGAGAGGTTTGACGTGAAAACGACAACGTAGGAGCAACAATAAATGCAGTGACTGACCCGGTGTCACGGGTTAACACAGACCCACTCACTACTGCCATCCAAGGACACATACCCCTTTGTAATGCACGGTAGAAAAAACTTCAAATCTGGCACCACTTCAACCACTGTGGGAAACCTGAGTGAGACAACACATGGTCGGTTTACGATTAGGTGAAACTGAATTAAAGCGAGATTTAAGTGCAAAGCAGTCACTTTTTCAATGTCCAGTCTTTTGACAGTACTTACAAACTTTCTCAAAGTCACATAAAAGACGATCACTTTTAACCCCGTCTTCCGGTGTCGTTTTCGTAAAATTGCGCCTAGTGTCACAGGAACCAAAACCACCATTATTGTTCCTATAATGTGTCAGATAATAATCATCGGCCAGTGCAGCAGCCTCTGCAATAGTTCACTAATATATATATTAAATGTGCTCAAAAAGACAATCCTTAAACTGCTCCAGCATTATAACCTCCTTCAAGTCGGCAAAAGTTTTAACAGCAGCTGACAAACGCCAACTATCAAAATGTGTGACCAAATCACGCATAAACTCCATGTGTGATGTAGCTCCTCGTTTCCACCCATGAAAACTCTGCTTATACGCCTTTGACACCAACTCGTACGCTTTAAGCACTGCCACGTTAACTGCAAGATAAGTACTCCTGTCAGCACTACTCAATGCTGAAAATGCCTGTTGCGCTTTCCCTACCAAAACACACTGTGGCATAACAAACATGTAGCCTCTGACCGACAACGAGACTGCTAAACTCTCAAATAAAAATTACAAAATTTCAGGGTCTTTCTCATTGAACTTAGGAACAAGCCTCAAATCACTAAGTTCATCCTTTTATCCTTGCACTCCTAATGTACGCTGATCGTCAGTGTAACTATCCCCAAGACTACCCTGTCTCGTTAACTCAAGTTTCTGCCACTTGAGGTCAAGTTTAGCTATTTTCAAATCCTGCTTCTTTTTCTCAGTTTCTACTCGCATGTTTTCCCTTTGATTTTCAGCATGCACTTGCATTTTCTCAGTTTCATGCTCAACCTGCACTCGCCTTTTGTCAGTCTGCTGCAAAATTTTTGCTGCTCAAAACTCAAAACAGTGACAACTGCAGGTGAAGCTACATATACTTTATGCATTAATTGATCTCTGAAATTTCCTTTAACAATATTCTTAACTTTCTTTGTGTCTCCAATATCGACTTTATAATACTCTGCAATTGCAGTTAACTGTCTCCTAGTGCAGTTGTCTAAACCACGCTCACATGGTGCTTTAACAAATTCCTTGCGGCGTGGCTCGGTTGATAGAGCAGCTGTGCGAGCAACTTGAGGGTTCCAGGGTTGATCCCCGCTTCTGCCATCTTCGTCACTGCTGATGTGTTCTTGGGCAAGACACTTACTCACCTGCTCCCAGTTCCACCAACATTGCTTTAAATGTAGCTTAAAGACGTAGATATAAGGTTGCACTATTTAAAGCGCTTTAAGTATCAAGAGAAACACAAATACAAAATCCCACGTAAGCTTAAGTGATAATTTAACAATGTACACCAATACAAAGGCGTAGAAGTCCCGCTTGCTACCGAGCCAAAACAACCTTTCAAACTCAACCCTCGTCTTCGGGAAGCGTGGTGATGGGTACTTATGCGCTAGATACCGACAGCAGGCATGCACAACAAGCAAGCTGGCAAGCAAGCATAACCACGGCACGCTCCCGAGCCAAAGTAGGGAAAAGGGAATTGGGAAGCTGCAACCCGCTCTTAACTACCACACTAAAACCCAAAATGCAGTGAGACCCCTGTTGGGAACAATCGCTAAGCCTACCAGAGATTCCTATTCTTCAAACTTTCAGTGCGCATTACAAGAAATACACTTATCTTTTGGGTCTTGATAACTGCACAGCTGACTAAAATCATGGAAAAAAATCTGTACTCACTCAAAACTTCAGCATGATCCCCCAAGAGCGCAATACCTAAATAAGGCAAATGATGTTAAACGGTAAACCCTCTAACACGCCATCAAAAAATGCACAGCCAGCTCTAGCAAGACTTCAGTTTAGCTACTCAAACCAAGAGCCGACACAAAATCAAACTTATATTACCTTACTGGAAAAAAACACTAGTTGTTTAGACAAGCCCCTTCTTGTTACGGCTGGCTCAGGGCTGCAATGACAAAGGGGCAGACGAGACTGAAGTGTAACGTGCGCAAACAAATATTTAATACAACAAAAGTGAGTGTAACATATAGTCCAAAAGAAAGTAGGCTACACCAAGGACAAAGTTAACATAAATCTGCCAACAGTGAAAGAGGACCGAGCAGAGCAGAGGCACAGCACAGCAGGGTCCTGGGGATCCCAACTTGTATGCCACAGCTGATTAGCCCCAATGAGGTGCAGCTGCAAGACCTGCAGACACACAAGGCAGAGGGAGAAAGGTGGAGCCAGGAGAAGAGGCAGAAGATAAGTCCAAGCAGGATCCACTTCCACAAGGCTTCAACAGGGCTGTAAATGGTTTTGCACGAAATTTTCCGGGTGTAACTTTACACTTGGTTAACTGCACGGGTAAATGAATACAGAGTAGTTGAAAGAAGGCAGCTTGTCACAACACGGCCGCTGCGCCGAGACCAATGAACAAAATATTACAATAACGCAATAATCAGCCAACCGTAACTATTGCGGATTGTGACTGTACCTTAACAGCTACCCAATGTTAGCTTGGACCAGCTGAAAGAGCTGAGTGTAGCTCCTTCACAGTAAGACGGTGAGAATGATTTGGAGAAGGGAGTCGTCTGTGTTATAGGGAGAGGCTTGCTTTAGGCACAGCTCGACCTGTCATTGTAGCTTCCCGAGTGATACACGCCCAAGGCGATATCCGATAGTGAAACACCAAACGAAGTTAGAAAAAGAACTGTTGTAAATGACACAGTTCTCTGATCCTCTCACCAGCTACATAGCTTACAATGGTCATTCATTAAAATGTTGTGCTGTATTTCATACAACAAAAGTGAGTGTAACATATAATATTCCTGTATTTTACCCCACAACTCAAAATAATCTATTTAAAGTCCAGAAAATGCAGTAACCATCTGAAAATGTAATGAATGTCAATTTACAGTACAGTATTTTTGAATAAGCAATAATACAATATTACTTGAATGTCTTACCATTTATTTTGTCATTAGGTTGATTCAAAAGAACTATCTGGGCAAACCATGCTGTCTGTTCCTGGTTATGAACACAAAGTAGAGTTTGGAACCATGTTTACATTTGCCTACCCCATAGAAGACTGTGGTAAGTATCAGTGTTGATGGTGGTTTGAAAGTAAAAATATGGACCTAAAAGCAATTGCACACAGCAATGTCCATGGTTGTATGAGTTTGGTGTGGAATGACTTGATTAGCTCATTAAGGGCCCTAACCGCAACACACATCAAAGCTTGGGATAAACTACAACAGAGCCTGGCCTGACAAGCCTTTATGACCAGTCTTACAAAGCAGACTCTCCAGGAATTTGCAATTGCACCACTTTGCACAACTCCCCCCCCTCCACATTTTGGTTAATCGCTGTCTTTGTAACCAATCATTGGCTTCTTAGCAGCGCTCAAACACACACATGAACAGAGACGGAGAAGCATACAAGATTCATTAGTATCGTGGTACTATACTAGTACCAGTATACCATCCATCCATCCATCCATCTTCTTCCGCTTATCCGAGGTCGGGTCGCGGGGGCAGCAGCCTAAGCAGGGAAACTCAGACTTTCCCCTCCCCAGCCACTTCGTCCAGCTCTTCCCGGGGGATCCCGAGGCGTTCCCAGGCCAGCCGGGAGACATAGTCTTCCCAACGTGTCCTGGGTCTTCCCCGTGGCCTCCTACTGGTTGGACGTGCCCTAAACACCTCCCTAGGGAGGCGTTCGGGTGGCATCCTGACCAGATGCCCGAACCACCTCATCTGGCTCCTCTCGATGTGGAGGAGCAGCGGCTTTACTTTGAGCTCCCCCCGGATGACAGAGCTTCTCACCCTATCTATAAGGGATTGCCCCGCCACCCGGAGGAGGAAACTCATTTCGGCCGCTTGTACCTGTGATCTTGTCCTTTCGCTCATAACCCAAAGCTCATGACCATAGGTGAGGATGGGAACGTAGATCGACCGGTAAATTGAGAGCTTTGCCTTCCGGCTCAGCTCCTTCTTCACCACAACGGATCGATACAGCGTCCGCATTACTGAAGATGCCGCACCGATCCGCCTGTCGATCTCACGATCCACTCTTCCCCCACTCGTGAACAAGACTCCTAGGTACTTGAACTCCTCCACTTGGGGCAGGGTCTCCTCCCCAACCCGGAGATGGCACTCCACCCTTTTCCGGGCGAGAACCATGGACTCTGACTTGGAGGTGCTGATTCTCATCCCAGTCGCTTCACACTCTGCTGCGAACCGATCCAGCGAGAGCTGAAGATCCTGGCCAGATGAAGCCATCAGGACCACATCATCCGCAAAAAGCAGAGACCTAATCCT